>NC_051272.1:9657238-9957238 GCF_015220745.1 Sebastes umbrosus
TGCCCCAAACTGCATGTGATTATCATAAAGTGGGCATGTCTGTAAAGGCGAAACTGCAAGGTGCGTTAATGCGTTAAAGAAATTAGTGGCGTCAAAACAAATTTGCGTTAAAACATTATTATCGTGTTAACTTTGACAGCCCTGATATTGTTTTGTAATCCAATGGATTACGTTACCAATTACAAAAATCACCATGTAATTTATATTCAGTAACTGACTGCATTTCAGAGTAATGTGACCCAACTCTGAATATGAAGATCACCCAGCATGTCACCTGCAGGGACAGTTTTAGTGAGAAGTGTTTTGCTCTTTCTTTTTTTAGTGTGTTAAAATGTCAGATCAGAATCATTTCTATCTCTCATACTAGTGGTCATTGTTAATGCTCGTTTTTCTTCTCATCTAATACTACATTTCCCATCAGCCCTGTTGCTTCCTGCCCGTTTCCCCACAAACAAAGCACAAACACGTTGGAAATTATTTTCAGCCTTTCCCTCCTTTCACCATCTAACAACAGAAACAATAAAATGTGTGTGTCCAACATTATGTACAGTAAATTGTAAATGTCATTAAAGTCTGTGTCAAGTAGAGAGAAGTAGAGAGATCTTGCAGACAGATGGATCATTAACAAACACCCTTTAGGCCTCTAACAGGTCAAAAGAGGGAAATGATTTGGAAAATGGTCAGGCGAATGGAAAGTACATTTAAATGGCAAAAATGTGAAAAAACACAATCATAAAAAAGTACTTTAAAAATAAAATTATAATAAAATTTGTTTACATTTGTGCTTATCAAAAACCAGAGATTAAAAAAATAGTTCCATCCTTTCAAAACATATGTTCACATGATGCGTTCAGGGCCCTGGCTGTAGAGGTCGAGCTCCTGGTACAGTATGAAGCTCTTCAGTCCGGGAGGGAAAAGATGCGAGTTCATGATTTCCGGGTTGTTGAGTCTCTTCAGGGTCAGACGCCTCCTGATCTCCAGTCTGCAGAGGTGCATGAGGGTGCGAGGACTGTCTGGAGAGCAAGGTCCAGAATTACTTTGTTAATTCATACTGTAATAAAACAGTGAGAAGAACACAACGATTTAGAGGACACAATTACAGACTTTGTGCAGGAAAGAAACAACACTAAAAGGCCCACAGTGCTGCTAGTGTCCCCATGAGGCTGCAGTGTTCATTACAACAACAATGGTAAAGAACAAACAACATAATGATGATTTATTCTAAGAGTCTTACAGAAGTGGAGCTTAAAAACTGTAAAAGCTGTCCTGTGGGTAGCACTAAAGGAACAATCTTATTACCTGAATCTGCAGCTCCCCCCTTTTACAGGGAGTTTCAGCTCTATGTTTATATTGTCTTTGTCTCCGGACAGCATAAAACATTACCAATACTATCTGACATGAAGGGAACTATTTAAACTTTCCCAATTGAAACAAATTCCTGAAGTCATTTTTCTCTCGTAGATGGTGAGATGGCCAAAGTGACTTCTTTTGTTTCCGTTTCACAACATCTTCTACTTTGTTTACTGGCAGATTACAGCCATGCAGAGCCTATAGCGGCAGTTTCTGACCAAACTACGCTGTAGCCGGGTTTATTCACACCAAATCAGTCGATGGAGATTTGCATTTCCTTTTTTTGCGACATTTGAAAAGTTTGCTTAAAAATTTGCTTGACAACTGAATGGAAACACGACTAATGTTGTTTCCGTGGACAAAAACAGATGTTGCCAGGGTTAAATTTTCAGATATTCTGTAGTTACGATACGGTACGTTACGATACGATACGATACGATACGATACGATACGATACGATACGATACGATATGATACGATACGATACGGTGCAGCTCTGCTATAATAAAACTCTCAGCCTGATAATAATCAACAGTAAACTCACTGAGGATGTCACATATTTCGGGCCACTCTCTCTGTTTCTCCAGGAGGAGTCTGAGTTTGGAGCAGATGTGGACATCTCTGACGTAGTCCAGCAGAGTCCGGACCACGCTCCCGGACAGATGCATGACGCAGCAGAGGCTCATGAACTCGCAGAACTGGAGAGAGAACGGACATTCAGCAGGTCATTCATGTGTTTTCTTTATATGCGTGTATAAAAATAAACAAATTTAAAATATTTATAAAGATAAAATGTCAAGTTTCAGCTAAATAAATGTGCAACTTATTCTCTTTTGTCTCATCTTGTTTGTCTAAAAAAGCTTTTCCCACCGTCCTCCATGATAAATGAATATTTCCAGCATGCAGTTTTATCAGTAATTACGGAAGGAAAACAAGGAAAACAAAAAACGAGTAGCAGCTGTCACTCACTGGGATTTTCCCTTCCCCCTCATTCGCAGCATCAAAAGCGTCGTCATGGTGACAGTGGAAGCACCTCTCCACCTTGTAGCCGTTGTTGAGCAGCAGCCTCATCATCACCTCGTCCTTCAGGCAATACTGCAACGCTGTGGGAAACACCGTATCGCTCACCACCGTGAAGTAACAGTTCACGTCCGCTTTGGCCGCCAGCAGCAGCTTCACGATCTCGTAGCGCCCCGACCTGACCGCCACCAGGAGGCAGCAAAGCGGGTCCAAGTCCGCCTTGGCCCCGGCCTCCAGCAGGACTTTGGTGCATTCCACGTCCCCGTTGGAGACGGCGAAGTACAAGGCGCTCCTCCTCATGTCCCGGTAGTTTTCGGAGTTTCTGGTGTTCATGCGGTAGTTGACGTCGAAGCTGCAGGCCAACAGGAGCTTCAGGCAGCGGCTCTGGCCTCCCTCCGCCGCAGAGTGGACCGGGCTCTGACCCGTCTCTTTGATGGCCTTCTTGGTGGATAGAGGTATCAGCATCTTCAGAGCGCTGTGGGAAACAACAAAGGTCCAATCAATTAATAAGCTCCAAGACAGTGCTGACCTTTGAGGGAACAGAGTCCAAAATGGAGGAAGCTGTCTTAGTTTATTAGCTGTTTGTCTGACAAATGCATTTCTCACAAGCTCACTCGTAGTGTCCGGCGTACGCTGCCTTGTGGATGGGCAGGTGTCCGGTGAGGCTGGGCAGGTTGGGGTCGGCTCCGTTGTCCAGCAGCAGCTGAATGCAGGCGGTGTTTCCTGATCCGGCGGCGTCCAGCAGGACACTTTCCCCGTTACAGGCCTGAGAGTTCACTCTGCTACCTGAGGAGAGGGAAGAAAAAAATAAAGAGATTGGACCTTTAAACAAACACACCTGGTCTCTCCAGGTGTGTAGAGGGGATGGTAATAAAACTCAAATAAATCCCTCACACACATGTTACATCGTTTCTCCCCTTGACGTAACTGTCTCTAAACCTTTATTTTTATCTTCAGACTGACCACAGTTCAGCAGAATCTCAGTGATGTGGAAGTGCCCGTGTTCTGCAGCCACGGCGAGAGGCGTCACCCCCGTCACGTCTCTGTGGTTTACCCGGCTGCCGTTCCTCAAGAGCAGCATCAGGATGTCCACGTCGCCGACCTTGGCCGCCTCATGCATCGCCGTCCATTTCTTACGGCAGATCTGCTCCACCCAGGCGTCATGAGCGACCAGCGTGGATGTCATCTCGTAGGAGCCGGCCTTCACCGCTGCAAGGTGAGCAAAAAATTGATCAGCAATGAATTATGGATGTATGACAAACCACCACAAGACCAATATGTAACTTTTCTCTGAGTCTAGTAATGCAGAATGTCTTTTTATTCATTCTTATTTTAATGTAAGAAAAGTTTTATATAGTACCTTTAATTTATCTTAATATCATAAGTATGAATTGTTTCTGCAATCTGGTGAATTATGATTAAAGACTCAAAACCAAAAGTATCTGTATGGCTGTGTATTGTTATTACTGGAGGGAAGTTAGCATGTTAGCCGTTCTGTGAGGCTGTACTTACAATGACAAAGCTAACATACTGATGTTTAGCAGGTATAATGTGAGCATATTCACCAGGAAAAGTCAGCAAAGTCGGTGGGATTCAACCTTTTCATTTTGCATATTAGCATGCTAATATTATCAAAAAGACACTAAAATGTAAGGATGAAGGCGTAGAGGACTCTCCAAGCCACCCTTGAGAAGGAGCTCTAGTCTGCCCGTGACAGAGATTTTTTGGCTGATTCAGCATGTTGAATCGGCAGCGGATACCGTCGGTGAGAGAAATCCCTCTGATTGGCTGTTCAGCTTAAACGAATCAGTGCACGAGAAGAAAAACGTACGTGAGGAAAGCAAGCCAACGAGTAAAGTCAAGATGGCAAACACAGAAGGCTCTTCGCACTTTTCATCTTCATCTCATCTGATCATACCAATACACGGATATTTTCACAACGACATGGCCGTCTGGAATGAAGCTAAGTGGCTTGTATATCCACCGTCCTCGGTCTTCCGGTTTCCCTTTTTGAAAGACGAACACTGACTACCGCCGCCTGCTGGTGTGGAGAGTTATTTCCACGGAGCTGGCCGCCATGTTTCTACAGTAAGCCCAGAACAGACAAACCAAACACTGACTCTAGAGAGGGACATTCACGTTTTCTCGTTGGCCACCGTAGTTCTCCTACACGCCTGGCACACGGGAGAAGTTTCAGTTGGTTGCAATCTGCAACCTCACCGCTAGATGCCACCAAATCTTACACACTGCACCTTCATGGTGTAATGATCATCATCGCCTCATGATGGGACCATTAGTCTTGTTAACCACTACCTCCTCCACCCTCTACAGTGTTACCCAGCAGCAGCGGCGACTCGTTATTGCTGTTGGTGTTGTGAGGCGAGGCTCCGTGCTCCAGCAGGCTCTTCACATTCTGCACCAGTCCGGCTTTCACCGCCAGCGTCAGCGGCGTCTCTCCGCCCACCGCCGTCCTCTCCTCCAGGCTGAGCCCCTGATCTGCCACTGACGCAAACACAACACAGACAGGTCAACATGTTCATTCATAACCTACTGCCAGCTGTGCCGACCTGGCAGGTAACACCTCCCTGCTGCTGCTGGCTGACCTCCAGGCTGAATGAGTCAGGGGTGACATCACAGGTTATTTTAGACCGAGATGACTGTTGACATCAGCTGGAAGGCAGCATCATTTCTCAGTGAAGTGTTCTGTGGATTCATATTATTTCAGGCAGCCGCCACCAGACCTGTCATCTCAGCTGCATTCAATCTGATGCTTCATCTTCACTTGTCATCTTTATTTATTTATTGGTGTCAACTCCACCAGTTAAAGGTGGGAGGAGGTTATATTTTCACCACAGTTTGAACTGCAGATGTATGATGAAGTTACCTTCGTCCCTAGAAAATTCATTTAAATTTTTGATCATCATTAATGATTAATAAAAATGCTTACATCTCAAGACAGTCTGCAGAACCTCCAGGACTGGCTGGGACGCGGCTCGATGGAGGGGAAGCCAGCCGCGACTGTCCGACTCCCTGAAGGCGAAGGTGTGCCTCAGCATCCCCCTGAGCATCCAGACCTCACCTGGTCACCACGGCAACATGACAACAGCCCCGGGGGTTTCAGGAAAGAAAAGAGGCAAGATGTTTTGAAAACTACCAGAAACATCCAGGACTCATTGGAGCTCAGACAGTTTTCCCCCTTTTTCTGCAAATCATCAGTTTCTGCTTTTCCACTTTGACTCTCATACTACACCTCTCTGTGTATTTATCTATCTGACAAAGACAACGCTGTGTAACGGTGAAGGTATTTCCTGTGTGACCATGTCCAACCCACCTTGCTCGATGGCTGCCAAGACTCTCAAATTTTCATCCGTCGCTGCTTCTAAACTAACAGCCAGGAGCAGAGGAAGCACAGGGCAGTCAGCTGGGTTTGATCAAAATTAGCAAATGTTTTTATTGTTCAGAAGGGGGAGGGTGAAGTTTGGTGGATGTGGCTTCCATACCTCACTGTAGATTTCAGAAAGGCATCTTGGCAGGCGTCTTGAATACTGAGCTGGATGATGTAGTCACTGAGCTCCTCTTCACCATATTCTTCATAAGTGTTCATCACTCTGCAGGGACGAGACACATAATGAAGCATTTCAAGTGGTGGTTTCGGACCAATTAACAACAAATCACATATCCTTAAAGGGTTGGTCCATTATTTTTAGTTTTTTGGGGGTATTTATGTCATTCTGTGTCTTCTCAGTAGTGTTCCTTATGTATTCCAATCCATTCAAATTTTGATCAAAATACATATGTTTTAGCATCAAAATGCTATTTTCCCTTCAAGTCCTTCTAAAAACTTGTTTCCCACGTGACCTGGCGTAGGTTTCTGCATGATGACGCTGCTACATGTACAGTATACAGTATATATACATCCTTATAATCAGTGTATTAACGTCACATACAGTAACTTAGATGGCGGTCGGCGTGCTCCCAGTTTGGAGAAGCAGACAGGAGTACCGGCAGGAAGCTAAGAAATGTACTGCTGAGGACACCACGTTAGTTCAGATCAGAAAGTCACACAATAACACAAACTCAATGGATGCAGCGGTAGACCAGCAACCCCTGTGTTCCTCGAGGTAAAATTACTGTTTCTGTGAATGGACTCTGGTGGCTGTGAAGAGAGCATATATAGCGGCTATGTCCAAACTTAGCACAGCTAATGTTGACTCAGCATTCACATTATTCATAACCTTATTGATTAACTTACTTTTTACTAACAGCTGAGTGGGCGTTTCCATTTGAAAAAAAACATAAAAGATCGCAGATAGACCCGCCCTTTAAAGTCATATTACTGGGGGTTTTTTCAGCAGAACAAGCTGAAAACAAAACATCTGACATGAACGACTTAAAGTACTTTAATAGCTGCCTAATTCCACATCCAGCCCACAAAGAGCAACATAATCCTCCCATAGCAATGGTATTTGTGTCCACATGATTAATTTAAGTCCAACTGTCACTCACCTTTTAGCTCTGGTTTGGTCACCACCAGCTCATGATTAAAATACCTGGTTCTAAACCAGGAACTAAAAGAGACCAAAAATTAGGTATAGTTTTATCATCCCCACTGACCATTTTTTAAATTACTTTATTATTTTAGATTGGCTTCCCTCTAAGAAACAACATCATTGATTCAAGTCTTGATGCTCTTCAGCTTTCTGTTTGTTGGTTTTGACTTTACACTCCAAAATCTCTGATACAGCACAATGTATGTTCTATTTCTTCCTTCTCCTGTGCCATATCCATTTTAATTAAAATATTCCCTGCATTTCTCACACAGATTTTCTAGATCTGCATGTAGATGGAATACCAGAAGGTACAAGAGGGTGGACAAAATAACAGAAACACAACAATCCAAGATGACAATCCAACAAATGATTGCCTTAAAAGATGACCATGGAGTTGAATCAACACATCTTTTGGCACTTTGTCAACAAAAACAAAAGGTAAGGCTTCATTTTACACACCTGCTATTTCCTCCTAATCATTTCCCAAAAGCTTTCCTGGAAATCTGTGCTAATAATAGAGGGAATCGAGACGGTGTTAATTTAATACACTTCCAATTCATTAATTCAAATAATTGCTAGTGTAACCTAGATAGCCTTTTAGTCAGAGCACAGCAGGTCAGCTGAGCACGCAAGTATGTGAAAGTAATCCCTAGGCAAGCAAACAATTCAACTATGGAGGATGGAACTTGCCAAAATAAAAGATAAATGAATAAATATAAAGTAAATGCAAAAATAAATATATATGTAAAAATAAATGCAAAAATAAATAAATACATGTAAAAATACATAAAAAGATAAATATACATAAAAAACAAAAGTGTAGATCAAACAGAAGAGTAAATAAATAAAGGAATTAATACAAATGTAAATAAATTAAAAAAAAGCAAATTAAAAACAGAAATAACAGTTATATCACATTTCAGCAATTAAATGACTACATTTATTTTTATATTATTTTTGCTACTTTTAATGGCATATGTTTTTATTTATCAAGTCATTTATTTATTTATTCATTCATTTTTTTATTTTGGCAGGTTTCATTCTCCGTATTCAACATATATGAAAATTAAGAATTATAAATTAGTAAAGAATTTATGTTTTCTTGGCTTCGAGCATCCTATTTTTCCCAATCATTAGTATTAAATTACATAGTTCTTTCCAAGAAAATTTCTAGGAAATTATTCTGAAATTACAGACTCGTAAAATAAAGAATTACCTAGTGGGGGAAGAATTACAAACTTAGTGTTTCGTTCAGTATTCAAGGATCCCCATTCACTTAAAACATGCCAAGAAAACATAAATTACAATGCAAAATAATAATAAAAAAACACCACAGATGACAATAAAACATGTAGCATAGTTTGCAGACCTGCAGGTGTTCATGTTATTGTGTCCAACCCCTTTGCAAACATTAAAAAATGTCAAGCAAGATTCCCTGATAACAACAACAACAAAAATTCGAATTCAGACACAAACATCTGGTAAAAATCTTTTTTAAAGGTTGAATACCTGCAAGTCTCTGCAGAGGAACCTACAGATTCTCACCTGTGCGGTGTGTTAGCAGCTCACGCTGATGGGTCGCTGTCCTCTAACAGCACAGAGTGATTTTATATTTAGGCGTGACCTGCTTTCAGAAGCCTCGAAAACACCAGACTGATGATGCCTGCAGAAACATAGTGAGGGGCGTGTGTGGTGGACACCTGGCCTGCTGGTCTTAAATATAGCCCGGTTATGTGTGCTATTGTGCGAGCTAAGCCAGGTCTTTGTCAAGTTTGGCGGGAATCCCACGTTCAAGATCCCACAAGCCCCCGGGGCTTAGACTGTGGACTCACGCAGCCACCGTCTATTGTGTTTCGTGGAACGCAAAATCAAATCGTGGTCTATTTTTTCCTCCGCTGCTTTGTCGAAGAAATATGAGATGATGTATGTCTCGTAAAATCGAGAGCTGCAGGAAAGCTGTGCAGCCAGGCGTCATGGAGCTCTACGCCGTCTCTTCAGTCGGATTTATCTTTGCTTTCATGAGGAAACTGTTGTGTAATTGTTTCCTGGTGTGATTTTTAATGCTCTGGATTTGTTTTCTGCTGTTTGTGACTCTGGTTTTATTGACTTTTAATGGCTTTCATCAGCTTGATTTAAGTTGTTTTTCTCTGCCTTCCACCTAATTGTATTACTTCTGTTTTACTTTCTTTCTTTTCTCAGTAACTTTTTTATTTAGATGCTTTTAAGTGTCATTTAATGAGGAAAATATCACTGAAATAAATGATAAATTTATCTTTTTTTTCAGGTAAAATAAGCCACTTTTTGGTAAATTATCTATAAGACCATCAAATAAGCTATGCATGAGATCTAATGATATTTTATAAATTTGCATGGGTCTTTTAAATATTTATTTGTTAAAAAAATGTGAAAAAGTATAATTGTTTTGGAATTATGAGAGTCAGAGTATCTGCAGGTTTCCTCTTGAGCTACGAGACAATGTTCAGGTAAAATGGGCCAAAATAAAAAAGAGGGCAAAACAGTAATTTCAGCTGAAATCATTTTAATTTAACAGTAAATGAACACTCACTATTCTCTTTGGTGTCATAGTAACAACACCATAAATACATTTCATGCAGTTAAAAAGTTGAACAAGTCAGCTATTTCATTGAGTAATGCAAAAAAATAACTGATCATGTTGTATGGGTGTGTGTTTCTGCACGCTTGTGCATGCTTGTGTCAAACATTTGTCGTAAACATAAACCTTCATCATCATCATCATATACATACAGGAAATTTGACCTCTGCATTTAACCCATGCTAAGCATTGTAGGAGCAGTGGACTGGCGTAAAGCGCCCGGAGAAAATAAAAACATCTTCGACAAAAAAACAAATCACCAAAATGCTTAAACATTTCCTGTAGCTAGGTCTTGACATCTCATCTAGTCAGGTCTTGTTAGGTCTTGTCCTGCGTTCCCTTCAAACACTGTCTGCAGCGTATAATTTAAAAAAAGATTATTAAGATTTTCCTCGCATACATATCTAGACCTATGAACCTGTTTTGCAGCCTCAATTTCTGTGTAACTTCTGTGTAAAAGTGTGCGTGTATGTGGCCCATTTTTTACATGCTAACAGACCGTTGATATGGGCACAGTTCTGATATCGGACTCTGGCGGACTGTTTTTGTGTGAAATTATTGATTTTTTAAGTAAGTAGTAATGTGCAGCATCGCCCTGTTAGGGTTTATTTCACAACAATGACCGGCTCGCTGTACATTATCCCTTACATATCAACATCTAATGGTAAACCAGATCAAATGACAGCACAAACAGGAACTTGAATAAAAGTAGCAACAGTGTTAATTGATTTCCAATAATAGATATATACTTAAATACTTGACAAATCTCCCTTTAA
The DNA here is from genome assembly GCF_015220745.1 of Sebastes umbrosus. Taxonomy (NCBI): domain Eukaryota; kingdom Metazoa; phylum Chordata; class Actinopteri; order Perciformes; family Sebastidae; genus Sebastes; species Sebastes umbrosus. Next base: position 9,667,549 of record NC_051272.1, read on the forward strand.
GGTACATGTTGAACAGATAAAAAATGTGTGACTTATTTGAGATAATTCCGATTAACTATGGACAATCATGCGATTAAATATTTTAATCTATTGACAGCCCTTGTTTTTTATTGTTTATGTTTAATCTATTGTACTGTTTTATCTGTGTTTGCCTTAGTTTCGTCTTGCTTTTGTTTGGCTTCAATGTTTTGCTTTCTGTTGTCATATGGCCTTGTATCCTGATTTTGCTTTGCTTTGTCTGTCAAAGCACTTTGTAAACTCTGTTTTAAAGGTGCTACATAAATAAATTATTTAATTACATCATATTTTCATACATCTTATCATGTTGTTATGTAACAAACAGTTTCATGTTTCACCACATTCCCTCCCAGATCCCGGATCAAAATGCTGTCCACATCTATTAGCTGCTGTGTTTAAGTGTCTCCGTGTGAAACAGTGTGAGTGCTAACAGGACAATCAGACCCCCTCCCCCCAGATAAATGAATACAGGTTTACAGCAGGGCCGGTCCTTTGTGATCTCCGGGGAGCCAGCTGATGTCCAGCTGCAGATTAGTTGAGCTTTACAGGGGCCACCATGTCGCCTCCTCTGGCTCACAGACTGAAATAGCAGCGGTGCAGCTCAACATAAAGCTCCCATACTGTCACTGTAGAGAGAGGGAGGCTGTAAAACTACTAAAAATAAGATTCTTACACGGACGCAACCGGGTCATAAAGATTTCACCTGTTAAACAGTATTTGAAGTTGTTAGAGGTAATAGGCACAAGCATCCTCGGCACAGTGAAAATTACAATAATAACTACTGTTAATATACTAGTAGTAGTGTCTCTATTAGTTTTGCTACTGCAGGATTATTTAAAGGAATAATTCAACATTTTGAACAATTTCTTTGGTAATTAATGAATAACAACACAACTTAGCAGCAGTCTCATTTCAGGTCTTTTACTTGGACAAGGCCAAGCAGTAAATGCTTCTTCTGTCTGTGGCCACTTGTACTGTCAGTGTACAGTTTGGAGAGATTTTTCTTTCATTTACATTTTTTTTTTCTCCTTCTAAACTCGCTAAACTCCTCCACCAACACGCCAGTCCTTACACATCCGGTTCAAATCCACCCAGGTTGAAAGATTTGGAAATTTTCTACTTCAAGTCCTTTAGACGATAAAACTATAAGGATTTAAATGCTCCAAATGTCAATTGTGAAACATTATTATGATCCGACACACTGCATATGACACTGTTAATAATCAAGCAATAGCTACTACATGCGATGCTAAAGCGCTTGTAATAAAATAAAGGTTTAAAATGTATATTATTGTGAATCCAACACATTTTGTCACCTCCATCTGGTTCAAATTCTAGCAGTGGATCATATTTTATGACATAATTTTATGTTTATGCCATGTAAAAGTTCATAAAGCTGAAATTAAATGTAAATGAATGTTAAAATTTAGGTTTTATTCATTTGAACGTTCATAATTAATCAAGATTCAAGATTCAAGATTCAAGCCCTTTATTGTCATTGTTTAAAAATTAGATTTCGACAATCCCATAGGTGCTAAAAAAGATAATACAATATCAAATATAAAAATATAATATCTATATTGATAAGATGGCAGTTTTGACACAAAGTGTCCGTCAGATAATTATATAATTATTGCAGAGCATCATATAATTATTGCACAGTGATCAGCATGTAATCAAATTTATTTAATTATTTTTTTCTTTATTATTATTTCTTTTTTTTTTTTTTCTTTATTATTAGGCTAGGTTATGTATTATTTTTTATTATTATTTGATTGCAATTTTCTACCACCTTCTTTCTTATTATCAGAGATTTCAATCAAACTTCTTAAAAGAAAAAAAAAAAAAAAAAAATAGAATGTCTACACAGAGTGACGTTTATGGTTGCTATAGCAACGTGTAAACTCTGGCGTTGTCAAGGGAACCAAGCTACTAACGTCTGACAGACAGCGTTAGCTCCGCTTTGCTAACTCAACATCTCGTTTATAACTAAAGGACAATAACAACAGACACGAGATTAAAGAAGAAGATAGCTAGCTAACTGAAGCTGCCGTGATGTCGGAGCAAAGAGAAAACGAAGAGGAGGAGGTGAAAGAAGACGAGGAGGAGGAAGACACGGAAACAAACCTACAACCAGGTGGAGGTGGAGCAGAGCAGCCGCCAGAGGACGACAGAGAGCCGGGGAGAGATGGAGAGGAGCTGCAGGCTGACGGGCCTACCACAGGTGAGTCCACTTTGACCACAGTTGAGTCCACTTTGACCACAGGTGAGTCCACTTTGACCACAGTTGAGTCCACTTTGACCACAGGTGAGTCCACTTTGACCACAGGTGAGTCCACTTTGACTACAGGTGACTCTGGTGTAGCTGTCTGGTGACACACTACTCTGAGTCAGACAATCTCAAAGACTAAAGACCAAAGACTAATTAAACCAAACAAAGTTTTTAAATCAGAGGTTAATATTATTAACACTGTGTGATGAAAATAGGGATGATTTACTTTGGATTTCTCTGTCACAAGGCATATACACAAGGGCCTGAAAGCCACGGCTAGAAAAAAAAAGGTTTTCTTCATCTAATAGTTAACAGGTGTCACTTTCATTTGTAATTCTGATGTGTTTTATGTGTTAATCTGAACCTTCTGGACTATACAGATGTGCCGGAGACTGCAGAAGAAGCTGAAACTCAGGCTGATCTGCAGGATGACGCCGAGCCGCTCAGAGATCCTCAGAAAACAGGAGATGTTGGAAACTCAACAGCAACTGGTGAGCCTCTCAGTTAAACTTGGTCTAACTTGGTTTAACTTGGTCTTTGTCTGTGGATGTGTGAGATTTTGTTGTCTGCTCTGTTGACCTGATTTTATTCTGCCTATGTCTGTAAAGCACTTTGGTCAGCTCATGTTGTTTTAAATGTGCTATAGAAATAAATTTGACTTGACTTGACTTGACTTAAACAATCTCAAAGATCCCGCATCTGATATCACTAATTAAACCAAACAAAGTTTTAAATTCAGAGGTTAATATTATTAACACTGTGTTATGAAAATAGGGATGATTTGCTTTGGATTTCTCTGTCACAAGGCATATACACAAGGGTCTGAAAGCCACAGCTAGAAAAAAAAAAGGTTTTCTAGATCTAGTAATTGACAGGTGTCAATTTCATTTGCAATTCTGATGTGTTTTATGTGTTAATCTGAACCTTCTGGACTGTACAGATGTGCCGGAGACTGCAGAAGAAGCTGAAACTCAGGCTGATCTGCAGGATGACGCCGAGCCGCTCAGAGATCCTCAGAAAACAGGAGATGTTGGAAACTCAACAGCAACTGGTGAGACTCTCAGTCAAACAATCTCAAAGCTCCTGCATCTGATATCACTAATTAAACCAAAAAAAGTTTTAAATTCAGAGGTTAATATTATTAACACTGCAGGGGTGATTTACTTTGGATTTCTCTGTCACAAAGCATATATACAAGGGCCTGAAAGCCACGGCTAGAAAAAAAAAAGGTTTTCTAGATCTAATAACTGACAGGTGTCACTTTCATTTGAATTCTGATTTGTTTTACATGTTAATCTGAACCTTCTGGACTGTACAGATGTGTTGGAGACTGTGGAAGAAGCTGAAACTCAGGCTGATCTGCAGGATGACTACGAGCCGCTCAGAGATCCTCAGAAAACAGGAGATGTTGGAAACTCAACAGCAACTGGTGAGACTCTCAGTCAAACAGTCTCAAAGATCCTGCATCTGATATCACTAATTAAACCAAAAAAAAGTTTTAAATTCAGAGGTTAATATTATTAACACTGTGTGATGAAAATAGGGATGATTTACTTTGGATTTCTCTGTCACAAAGCATATACACAAGGGCCTGAAAGCCACGGCTAGAAAAAAAAAGGTTTTCTACATCTAGTAACCGACAGGTGTCACTTTCATTTGTAATTCTGATGTGTTTTATGTGTTAATCTGAACCTTCTGGACTGTACAGATGTGCCGGAGACTGTGGAAGAAGCTGAATCTCAGGCTGATCTGCAGGATGACGCCGAGCCGCTCAGAGATCCTCAGAAAACAGGAGATGTTGGAAACTCAACAGCAACTGGTGAGACTCTCAGTCAAACAATCTCAAAGATCCGGCATCTGATATCACTAATTAAACACAAAACAGTTTTAAATTCAGAGGTTAATATTATTAGCACTGCAGGGGTGATTTACTTTGGATTTCTCTGTCACAAAGCATGTACATAAGTGCCTGAAAGCCGCGGCTAGAAAAAAAAAGAAGGCTTTCTAGATGTAGTAATCGACAGGTGTCACTTTCATTTGTAATTCTGATGTGTTTTATGTGTTAATCTGAACCTTCTGGACTGTACAGATGTGCTGGAGACTGTGGAAGAAGCTGAAACTCAGGCTGATCTGCAGGATGATGCCGAGCAGCTCAGAGATCCTCAGAGAAGAGAAAATGTTGGAAATTCTACGGCTACAGGTAAGACTCTGATTTACTGATGTAAAAGCTTCTATTTAAAAACTGAGAAATGATACAGGATCGGAACACTGAAAGTTGTGATGCAGCCTGATGGGATTCATTTTGTTTATCTTCCAAATTAAATTCTGTTGATTTCTCTATGATCGTTTATCTGATTTTGGCTCACTAACACTGATCTGTTGACGGTGTGAAACATTTCCCAAATCCATTTGACACAGATCATTCAACTTCATCTTAACTAAGTTTTAGATATTTTGCAGAGTGATAAAATAAACGTACCATAACAAACGAATACAGATAATATCCATGAATTCTGGGATTGGCAGAAAAGGAAAGATGTGTGGATGAAGTGTAGGCAGTGAAGTAGCAAAGATGTGCTTTGCTGTTTCTAGATAACCTGACATGAATTATACAACATGAGGGTCAATATCTTGTTAAAGTTTTATTACAAAGAAATGTCATTAGATTAGGCAGTGGATGCACACTATCAATATTTATGATGTGTAATAAGTTGCTCATTTTTAATATTTAATGAAAAGATGATCTAATTATAAAATCCATCCCAATGACACTAAACACACGTTATAAGTAATAAAACCTTTGTTCTTTTTGTATCAACCTTATGAAAAGCAACTTATAAAAAACACAATATAAAAAGCAACAGTCTGTGACAGAATGTCTCTGTGTGTATTTTCAGTGAAGGTGGTGCTGGTGCCAGAGGGTCATGTGATGACCGTGGCCTTCGCCATCGGTCTCAGCATATTGGAGCTGAAGCTTCACCTCGCCGCAGAGCTCCGAGTTCCTGCAGAGGTGCTGCAGATCTCTCTGGACGGTACGTCTGTTTCTCTACTAACAAACGCTGGGCTTTGAAGAGTTGCAAGAGCGATGAGTAGATGTGCAGCCATCAATCCCAGCCTGACACCTGTCAGAGCAGACAAACACACCCACTACTATCTTAGTAGAACATTACGGCCCTGTTCAGACCTGGTATTAACATGCGTCCTCAGTGATCGGGAGAAGTGAGATCTGATCACAAGTGGTCACTGGAGACGCATTCTAATGCCAGTGCTCCAGGAGAGTACAAGTACCTTAAAATTGTACTTCAGTACAGTACTTGAGTAAATGTACTTAGTTACTTTCACCACTGGTGGTCGGTCTGTTTGTTTTCCAGGCAGATTGGTGGAGGAGCAGCTGAGCCTGATGGAGCTCGGCGTCCGGCCTCACGGCTCCACCCGGATGGAGATGAGCTCCACCGACCCGACCACCCACCCACTCCGTCCTCTTCGCCCCCCCGAGCACGACAACATGCCCGACGTCATCACCGTCCGCGTCCAGACAGGTGTGAACACGCTGCTCTCTGTACTGTCCTCTACAGACTGAATGTGAGTCTGCTGCATGTGGAAGCTGCTGTTTGTGATAAAATAACGAGATAAACTGACCATTTATCAGTGCTGTTTGTTTAATCTTTCTGCCCTCCAGTGGTCAGAAATCAATTTATACAGCTCTGTGTGTGTGTGTGTGTGTGTGTGTGTGTGTGTGTGTGTGTGTGTGTGTGTGCGTGTGTGTGTGTGTGTGTTTGTGTGAGATTAAAATTAACATTACATTTTTAATTATTAATTAATCAATTGATTATCAATTGTGAAATTGAATGATCTTTTTCTTTTTTTACTTTTATGTTTATTAATTCATAATTTAAATACTAATGTAATGAATCAACTAGTAAAGTATTTTTTAATTTATTAATTGATGAACATTGTCAAATGATATAATTATTCTGGTGTTACTTCAGACTCCATAGCACAAAATGACAAAGAAAAGGAGATGCATAAAACAAATGTATAAATACATACATAACACTAGTGGGGTGAATATAAACATAAACTAAACTTAAGCTAAACTATAAAAATCTTTCCCATCACTTCTTTTTTTAGGATTTTTAGGCCACACTTGACAACAGAAACACAACAATTTACTGAAAAATGACTCTCTGACTTCCAGGTGAGGGCGTGTTCCAGGAGGTGGTGGTGGAGATTGAGCGTCCCCCCCAGCAGAAGGCCTTCCTGGGCGGCTACAGACACCGGCTGACGGGGGCGGAGTACCACAACGCTGCCATCCAGACCCTGCCCAAGAGGATACCTGACAGAACAGTGGGGGTCTTCAGCCGCGACACACAGGTACAGTACAGAGCTCCACAACCAAGTGACAGACTTTATTTAATACATTTGTTTGCAGACTGAATTTAGTACGGAACAAAAATAATAGAAAATTATGATTAAAAGCTCTTTTAAACACATGAAACCACACAGCTGGATGTGTGTTTGTGTGTGGTGCATTTAAAGGTCACTCATTACTGCAAAACAGCGTTCTCATTCAGGCACGAGACAGAACATGACTTCATGTGCAAATTAAACAATCTAATTACAAAGAGCGAGGGACAGTGTAAATGAGCGTCTTGAACCAGAAGACAGGAGACGAATGGTCACAGTTACACGTCTCTGGTGAGCGTTAGCTTTCATTAGTTTGATTCTGATTGTGCTCTGCATTCATTTATCAATATAAAGAAGAATGTCAATACAATTTTTTTAAAAATGACATTTTATTTGAGAAATCATTTGGGAATACCATACTGGGGGTTCTGTATGGTAAACCCTGTTAACTTCAAATCAACATAGAGGTATTTTATATCATTGCTGATCATTTGCCAAATCATCCATCACTTCTCAGATTGATTTCTTTACTTCCATGCATTCTTATTTCTATGAAAATCAACATGCAGAGACTTCCATCATTCTGTCACAGTCAATGTCAGTTAAAATTAATGTCTGGAACTTTTGTTGCTGCCTGAATACAAAATAAAGACCGACATTCAAAAAGAACAAAGCCTCGACCGAGTAACAAAACAGAGTAAAACGATGTTAACAGTAAGAATGTGGCATATTCTTCATGCATTTTTTAAATAAAAAACAAAAAACAAATCATGTTTGCTTCCTCAGGGAGAATCTTCAGGATCATTTTGTAGACTGTGGTTCTGCTCTGCTGTTCAATTGTATTGTGTTATATTTAGAGCTGCAACGATCAATAGATTAGATGTCAACTATTACATTATCTCTCATCTCATCTCATCTCATCTTCAACCGCTTAAACTATTAAATGAATTAATAATCGATTAATTGGTTTGAGTAATTAAAAAAAAAAATCTAAATTATCTGATTCCAGCTTCTAAAATGCGAATATTTAAATAAAAATATATAAAATATATAATATAATATAATATATAGAAAATACAAATGTGAAATCTTTACTCCTCTGTGACAGTAAACTGAAAATCTTTTAGTTGCGGACAAAACAAGACATTTGAGGACATCATCTTGTGCTTTGAAAAAACACTAATCAATATTTTTCGATTAATCAAGAAAATAATCGACAGATTAAATGACAATGAAAATAATCGTTAGTTGCAGCCCTCGTTATGTTGAGAGGTGATTCTGATGATAAAGATTTTAAAATTGTGGGAAATCCTTCAGCCTCAATCAGAGAGGAGTGATTTTTCTTCATGGCTGTGGTGTGGTTGGGTTTCAGTATGTGTGAGGGCATCAGATGGATCTAGTGTATGACTCACTCACCTTCACCTTCCTGCACTCACACACACATTCTCTCTCTAATCACGGTGGTTGGCTCATTACAGATGTACTTCCATGAAGTAATGAGACCTCTGTGTGTGTCTGTTGCTCTGTGGTGTCGTCAGCACTATGATGAGATGACCTGTTGGCCCACCGTAAAGACTGTTTACACATTGTTGGTCTCATTATCCTCTCTTCTTTCTTTCTTTCTTTCTCCCTGCTCTGTTTAGAGCACATCATACATCATCCTACAGTTGAAATAGGACTTTTTAAAAAAAAATTGTTATAAATTTGGGAATCGGGACACGTTTTCGTGCCTTTTTTCTAATCAATTCCCTTAAAATATTCCTCAAATTGTAGAAAAAAAATGAAAAAGAACCAAACAAATGAGAAACATAATACAAAACACATCTGTAATGGTGGTGGCGAGTCGACAGCACAGTGACCTCTGACCCTTGACTTTGTTACTGTACAGTAGTAAACAGCTAGTACATTCTGGTCTTTCTTTCTCAACACGCAATACACACAGGAGTCTATAGGATCAGGTTACACCAGCTTTCACAAATATATATATATATATATATATATATATATATATATGTATATGCAGTATATATATATAAAGAGGGTAAGACGACATGAGTCAAGCACATCTCCTCAAAGACAGTGATGGTGGGGTTGTACTCAGTTGTTCACTTGAAAGGTGACAGAAATAAAGTTGTTTGAAGAATGAAAAGCTTGAGAGAGATGATGACCTGGCCCGACTGTCATATTGTTGTACACAATGCCATGTTTCAGACGCTATTAGACCAACTTTATGTCGAGCACTTTATGTGAAGCAGACTGACGCCTTTAGGATTTGAATGACGTGTTTGCTCAATGAGGATCAGTTTTTCTATACTTCCCTGTCAAAAAATGTATTAAATCTTGTTAACCTGAATCTCTTGCTAGCATGCATCCGATTTGCAGACCTTTATCACAGCAGACACTTTGAAAAGCACAGGTGGAGAGAGCTGATTATATTAATGAAAGGTCAAGCTCTCTGACTGGATGTTTCTCACAGCGATGCTGTCTGGGATTCATCGCTGACTTCCCTCCTAAGGTTGTTATGGACACCGTCTGTGACCTTTGACTTTCTTTTTAATGAATCAGATTTTTTTTCAGCTCAGTGTCTCATTGATTTCATCAGGAAATATTCATAGTGTTTAAGTTATCAGTCCGCTGACTCTCTCCATGGTGAAATAACTCTTTTGGTTGCTAGTCATGTCTGTGGTCTTGGAACCGACGTATGTTATACAGTTGCACTTTAGCTAAATGCATGTAACACGTGTGCACTGTCCTTTTGGGCTCCCTGAGATGGCTCCAGACTTTAAAAGGTCATCAATAATTAAAGGTTTGACTGAGACATTTAGGGTACTTGAGCATCATCAATCTGTGTCACAAGGCTGGGAAATCTTACACACCAGCTCATCTGGCCTCCAGTGAGCATTAGTTAATAGCCTGAAGCCTCTGGATGTTCACAGCCGTCCTGCTTCCCTGCATCACGCAGATCATCCATGTCCATTCCTGCTTAGTCCAGTGTCACTTATACTATACACCGTTAGTTCATGGTATTGGGGCTTTAATAAAGCCTTGAAACAGAAACGTCAATTAGAGCAAAGAAAACTGGTGAGAGAATCGGTCTGCAGGGCAGGAAGCTGATCCCTCCTCAGACAGAATCACAAAATGTACTTAATATTTTCAGTTTTAGCTCATATGAATTTGACGTTGGTTACCTGTATTAGGTGTGAGGTCAATTCTTACAGAGATCAGCAACCAGGGAAACTCAGCGATCTCAGATCCCTCCAACTAAAGGATTTCATTCTCTTTTTAAAATTTTGAATGTATTGTTATGAACGTAATTATAGAAAAGTGTCCATGTTCAGTCTCTGTCTCTGTGTCTCTGTCAGACAGTAGATCTGAAGTCTCAGGCCATGCAGTGTCCGGTCGACGTCTCCACCCAGATGACCGGGATCGGCTGCTACGTGTCCTGTCTCAGCGACAAGCTGGTCGTCGCCCCCGGCAACTACATCACTGCTGACAAGTGTCATGACAGGAGGCTGAGAGCTGTGGGTGAACACTGAGTTTATGTGTGATTATAGTGCATGACGTCTTTTTTATAAATAATTGCTGGTCTTTTATATTCCAGTTAATATAGAAATGGTCAACATGGTATCATCTTCTTGAATATATTTGGAACAATTTTATGGATTTACTTTTGTGTCTTTATCATGCAATCAAACAGAATAGATTTGAGGGGAAAACTTTCCACACTGCAATCAAAAATGTTCTATTGCAAGTCAAATAAATTTGTGATTACGAATGTATTAATGCAATTCCAAAAGTTTTTTTTAGCAAATCCAAAAGTTTTGTTTGTGAATCCAAAAGTCTTGTTTGCGAATCCAAAGGTCATGCCAACGAGATTCTGCTTAACATCAAGCAAAACATTTTGATTTGCAAACAAAACTTTTGGATTCACAAACAAAACTTTTGGATTCGCAAATATAAATTTTGATTCACATTAATACATTTTTATTGACAAATTTATTTTACTCGCAATAAAACATTTATTGATTGTACTTTGGAAAGTTTTGCTCTCAAACCTTTTCTGTTCTGTAGACAAAAGTAACTCCATACAATTTTAGGCCAATTTGGAATGTAGTTTTTAAATATCTTGCTCTGGATTCAACTTTTGTACAGATAGACAGACTTTATTGTCTACTGGAGCAAAAAACGGAGTCAATAAAACAAATAGAATTGATTGATTAGAATATTGTGATAAAATAAAATATAATAAATAAAAAGTTTTGCTTGTGCAAGGATTAAATGTGGTCTTTTTTTGTTGCTCTGTTCTGCTGTAATGACCTGCTGCTTTCCTCCTCTCTTGTCACCCACCCAGGTGCTCCTTCTGCAGTCGTTTGTTCGCCGCTGGCTGGCCCAGCAGAAGGTGGACGGGCTGAGGAGGGGTCGGGAACGGCGGCTGGCCTGGCTGGAGATGCAGGAGAAGAGGAGAAGGGATGAGAAGGAGCAGCAGCTGAGCGATCGTCGCAACCGCTGGATCAACCCGCAGAGGAGGGAGGACTTCAACCTGCTGTACCACGCTCTAGAGAGTAGGCTGAGGAGGTCTCACTCTGTTGTAAAGCTGTGTGACGATGTTGATGAGTAAGTATGTTCTAACAGTTTGTGTGTGTTTCAGAGTGGAGGCGTGAGGAGGAGCAGCAGATCAACTCGTCCCTGCGAGGAGCTGAGAGGAAGGCAGCTCTCTACACGCTGCTGGAGCAAGAGATGCAGCTCATCGCCGCCATCGGACGCCATCGCATCGTCTTCCAAAACAATAACTACGACAAAACTGTCAGGAGCTACCTGGAAAAGGTCAGAGGTCACTGCTCCTCAGCTCCCACTCCAGACCAGAAATATTCTATGTTCGGTTAGAGATCCACTTTGTGATGATGTTGGCGTATGGGCAACTAAAAATATTTTCACTGATAATGTCAGTAGAGTAACAGTTCAATTATCAACGTTTATATACTAAAACATTTAAAACACAGGAGAGTAAAATACTTTACTATTGCAGCAGTTGTAGTGATATCAGTAGTAGTTGTGGTAATACCAGTATAAGCAGCGGAATAGCATCAGTCGTAGTAGAAGTAGGAGGAAGAGTATTAGTATAAGTAGTAGTACTGGGGCAGTAGTTGTAGGGGTAGTATGACTAGTAGCACGGTAGTAGTGGTATCAGTTGTAGTTGTGGTTATACCAGTATAAGTAGCGGGAGTAGCAGTAGTAGAAGTAGTAGTAGTAATGGTAGTAGGAGGTGGAGGAAGAGTATGAATAGTGGTACTGGGGAAGTAGTTGTAGGGGTATAACTAGTAGCAGTAGTAGTGGTTGTAGTAGTTGTGGCTTACTACTACTTCTACAAGTTATAGTAGTATTAGTAGTAGTAGTAGGAGGAGGAGGAGTAGTAAGAGTAGCAGTAGTTGATGTTGTGGTAGTTGTGGTAATACCAGTATCAGTATCAGGAGTAGTTTAGGGGTAGTAGTAGTAGTATTAGAGGGAAGAGGAGGAGGAAGAGGACGAGTAGACAGAGGAAGAGTATTAGTAGTACTGGGGAAGTAGTTGTAGGAGTATGACTAGTAACAGTAGTAGTGGTTGTAGTACTTGTGGCGTACTACTACTTTTATAAGTTGTATGAGTAGTAGTAGTAGTAATAGTAGTAATTTGAGTTGTAGTAGTAGTCATAGGATTGTCAATAATATCACTATTATTTGCATTAGTAGTAAATTCAGTGGCAGTAGTAGTTATATTTTCAGGTGTAGTAGTAGTAGTACAGTAACAACAACAACAGCAGTATTATTACAGTGCCGTAGTACCGTTAGTAGTACCGTCAGCAGTATTACTCACAGTGTGGCGGTGTGTTCCAGTGTGCAGCGTCTCATCGGTGGCGAGCAGCAGACGGTCGACTGATGGAGATGGACAGTCAACACGCCGTCAGAGCCAGAGAGCTGCGAGATCTCTACAACAACATCAGCCTGTCCAGTGACAGCCGGGAGCAGAGACTCCACGACCTGCTGACCCTCAAACACACTGTCATGGTAACACACACACACACACACACACACACTGCTGTCTGACAAAAAATATTAGAGGAAAATACACACTCTCTTTTTTAAAGATACAGTGTGTAGGATTTGGTGGCAACCATGGAATAAAACGAAGGCGCTCGTCTTCAGGTGAAAAAATATATATAGTGATTTTATTTTCTGAGCACAAAACAGACCAAAGCGTATCGACTCTAGTCGAAATACCCAACGAATACTAATAAGTAATATTCAGCAAACTGAACAAAGGAAAACAATATACAATAAACTAACAAGTTTATAGCATTTCTGCTACTAGAGCCCCCGAAATGTTATAAACTGTTCCTTTAACATACAAATTCTTTATGAAAACATATTAAAAACACTTAAAAATAGGAATTGTAACACCAATAGTGTTGACAGTACCCTTCAAAATAATATATATCTACTTAGCACACATTGGATTTCACTGAAATTTATAACGCCCTGTTTGTACGTCATAATAATTCTTGTTATATATCTGTTATTGTTAGTAGCATAATTGTTTTTATCCTTGTTGGACAGGAGCATGTGTGTCGGCTGACCCGGGACATCGTGGATTTGATTGACAGGGAAGTGGACCTGTTGACTCGGGGAGTGAAGGAATCCAATCTGGAGGGGTTGAGGAAGAGGATCTGTACTCTGTTCCTCCAGTACATCAAAACACCAGCGTTCAACCCTGAGGTGATCAAGCTGCTGAAGGTGAGCAAAGAGCCCTGAACTTTGGACACTCTTGGATATAAATTGTGCCTCCATATAATCTAAAATCTTTTCCAGGTTCCCCAAAATCCCTCTCAGCTGAAGAACGACGTGTTCCTCTGCCGGGGCTGTCAACGCTACCGACAGTCCTCTGACTTCAGCCCGTCAGCCAGCGCCCATCTGATCGGCAGGTGCCGGGACTGCACCGGACTCGACAACATAGCTAGATCCCGCGATGACTTCTCCTGTTATAAATACATCCTGAGTAGGCTGAGAGCCGACGAGCAGCAGCTCAACAAGGACGCCAAGATTCCCTTCCTGCTGCAGGTGACCCGTTTTATTGATTGATCTCAGTCTTCTGCTTAGACGCTAATAAGCCTCGAGAGGATTCTTTCTGTTTGATGCACAGTTTGTTGTGATGTTTTTATAGTGCAGGTACCCAAACCCTGACGTCTACATGTGTGTCCTCAGGTGGAGGACGTGCATTACCTGGTGGAGGTGGTCTGGGCGTCCCGCTCAGCCCTCCGTGCCAGCAGCGACCTCTACAACCTAGTGTTTGTCCGCTGGGAGCGTGATATGGACTGGAGCCCCTGGAACTGCATCCTGCTGTCCAAAGAAGAGACTGCAGCTCACCTGGAGTTGGAAGACGTCCACAAGGTCTGTCCAAACATTTACACTCACAGCACACATGTTGACCTCATCTCCAGCTGGTTTTAAAAATTACATCTGATCACAGGCCGATGCATTTCCACCTATGAATGTTCTTGTTCTCTCCGTTCTGCCGGCATTGTGACGGGATCAAAAGTGTCGTAGTTACTGTTAAACTATCGCCAAATAAGGAATTGTTACCTTAAAGGTTCACTTTTAGATTTTGTTGTACCTCCCAATAATTGAAAGAACTTTTCCAAGAACCTTGGAAGGCCGAAGGCAAGTTGCACGAAGCACCTCAAGTTAAGGTTTTCTTTAAAGTTCGAGTTAAGGGTTCCTTAAAATAAAATCAGTTGCACTTAACACCCTTAAATATTCTCCTTAAGGTTTCTTTAAAATGTTCACTTAAGTATTTAACGTTTTTTCCTTATGTTGGTCATATATTTAAGCAACCAATGTAATGAAAAAAAAAATAAGGTACCTCTGACTCTCTCTTAACCGCAACATGGCCATTTGTCTGGTCAAACAGAAAAAAGAACAGCTGTTACGTTTGGACTCCCGCTGTTCCATAAAAAGCCTCCCTCCTGTGTGTGTGTTCAGGCGTATGAGGCGACGTTCCTCCAGAGGATCGAACACAAACACACGTTGGCTCGCCGCCACTTCAGCCAGATCCCCGTCATGGCCGAGTACATGGACTCTCGGACGTCCGCTGCCCTCGGCAACCAGCTTGTCTCCAACCCGATCACCATGGCGACAGGCAAGCACACCATCGACACCCCACCGGCCTCAGCTCATTAAGAAACACCCTGTGGTTTTCTTTCTTCCGTCACTGTTTCCTCCCTTGCTCATTTTGTGACTTTTGAAAACATTTTGAAATCTCAAATAAAGTTCATGATGGTTTTACTTCTGGTTTTGACTTTTCAATCTTTTGTTTTCCAACAGCTTCGTAAATCAAATGGTCAAGAATATAAAAATAAATAGTCGTTGGTTTCCAACTCATCTGGTTTAAATTAACCAATTTTTTTTTCTTCTTCAAAATATGACTTTTGTTTTTCATTTTACAGTTTGTATCCACCAGGATATGTTGCCCGTTGACCTCTCCCTCCGATACTTTAGTTTCATAAGTTCAGCCTGACTACTTCAAATCATTAATAATTGCCGTGTCAAATTTGTGGAGTACCCCTTTAAGTGCAGCTTTGGGAAACTCACTCAAAATTTCAGTAAGCTCTTCTCATTTCCCAGTTTGTACATCCTCGCGTCTTAAGGAGTTAAAGTATACCCGATCACACTGTGCTCTGTTTTCCTCTCTCTCAGTTTACTTCTCTTCCTGTCTAGTCTGACCAGCAGTGAGGACCATTAAAAGGGGGTTTAATAGCAGTGATGTATGCAGATGCTTCTAAGGCAGCAGTGAGGTAAGGAGCATCGCTCTCATTATCAGGAGATAATTCTCACTTTCTGTCTGTTGACATTCCCCGACACAATATTATGGTCCTCATGGCGTGCCCATGCATGTTCTGGGCAAATATAGTATTAGTCTGATTGACCACATGGAAAAACTTAATCTCATATAATGGATTTTTTCTGATGTTGACTTTAGCACTGGGTGCTCGTTTTTTAACAGTCATTTGGTGTCTGAATACCTCTGGTGTAATTAATTAATGCACCCTGGTCTTATTTATCTAAACCCACAGAACTGTATTTTAAATTCCAGTGAAAAACTAAAATATGTAAGGCTGACCTTCAAGAGAATATCTGAAATTTTCCAAGTTGATGTAAGGTTATAAATTATATATATATAATGAAGAAGGCAATCCAGGCCATATATTTTAGTAATATACAGTATATGTTTACAACTTATATCCAGTGAAAAGAACCCCTGATTTGCTTCTCTCTCACACTTTAAAGGGGAAAAGTCAGAAAACTCCCGTTATCATTCACACTGTGCACAACATATTCTTATTCTTAGTGTCTTATGAAAGAAGACAAACAGGTATTAGTCACCTTAAATGAGTGTCAAGTTTACAACTTGTAAAAATTAACATACAGGGAGAAAGTAACAAAACCTATGACGGTGTATTAGGACCATTGTAAGTAAAGAAAATAATAATTACGGAGCCGGGGGAGGGGGGTAATAATCCGAGAAAAAACTTGAATTTCAAAAATTAAAATCGGGAAAAATACTTGGATATTCTCTAAGATTAAAGTGGCAAATTTACGAGAGAAAAAAATCACAAATTTGCGATATTATAAAGTCATAAATTTATGAGAAAAAAAATCTGAAAAATAGTGGAGTGCAAAACCGTGGTAACGCCGGCCACCGTCTGAATTCCGTTGCTCCTAAAGTTGTGTTATTATAGCAAGGACGGCCTCTGAGCAAGGCATAGGTGTTTTTGAAATGTGTTTTCTTTCATATTCTTTCTGTGTTCTTTTATAAACATAAGCAAATACTAATATTGTAGAAGTTACAGGAAAGTAGAGACAAACAACTTCTATCTTTGACTACACGAAGGCGGCGTTCTAAAAATCAGTGGTCAAGTTTACTCAAACTGGTGAAAACTGACTTTTAACGAACTTTAAAGGAACACTCCAAATTATTTTTTAAATCCTCTTTTTAGTCGTCTTCTCCAGAGTCAGATGAGAAGATGGATATGGGTTTCATCTCTGTGCGTCCAGTACAGAGAAAAAGTGTTTACTGTAACCTAGCTGAGCACAAAGACTAGAAGCAGGGGGAAACTGCTAGCATAGCTCCATCAAAGTTAAGAAATCCGGTCTCCAAGAGCTCTAAGTTCCAGGTGTGATGTGCTTCCTGGAGCTCCTCTGAAACTCCCTGGAAAAACAGATGAACCACTCAAATATTAACACCAGAGAAGTGTGGAAATAGATTAAAGTGTGACATCTACGACTATAGCCCCTTTAAAGTGTCATAAATTAAAGGCTGTGTGACATTATTATCTCACCTTTGTGTTGCTAAAGAGATAACTGGCGATTACTAATTAGGTTTGTACTCTTGCTCAAGAAAACTGCAGCAGATATGAACGCATAACCTGAGTCCCTGAGAATCAGGTGTTCCTGCCAGCTCGACGACATTATCAGCCGCTCAAGTCTTTTAACTTAATGACCGCAGAGAAGAGAAGAAAAGACAACAAGAAAATGCTGAAGAGGTTGAGAAGGGGATTGTGGAACTATCGCAACATCGCCCTCATCGTCCTTACGCCTCTGCTGCTGCTTCCTCTTCCTCTTGTCATCGGGACGAAGGTGAGTCACTTTTACACACCGGCAACCAGACAGCAAAGGGCAACAATGTGGTGTGAAGTGCAGTCAGTCAGACCCACAGCCAATCAGTAAACAGATCCTGTGACTCCTGTGACATGTTGACCTATGTATGTTGCAAAGAATTTCTTCCCGCCTGAAACACATAAATATACCTCCTCGCTGCAGAAAAATGTAATTATTGTGGCGAGCCGGACTTGGCCGCTGCTTGGTATGTTTCCAGTGTTAGTCACATGCTTCATGTACGTCATAATGTATTCTCCAAGTCGGTTTCCATTTCACTTTGTCGCATTTCACTTTTATCAATAAACTTTTTTCCACCTCAAAGCATAAAAAAACCTTTGTGTGATATTATGAGGGGTTTTTTTTCACAAAGGAGAGTGAATATTGGATTTACATTCATCAGCAGTTCTTTCTTTGTAGTCCTCCATGACAAATAAATGCATCAGTGTGTGTTTTGTCCCTGTAGGAGGCAGAATGTGCCTTTGTGTTGCTGCTGATGGCGACGTACTGGGTGACTGAGGTGATTCCTTTGTCCATGACCGCCATGCTCCCCGCCATCCTCTTCCCCATGTTTGGCATCATGAAGTCCTCTGACGTGAGTACATCTGTCTGTTAGCGGGCAACGATCTCTTGTTGGGTCTCTAAATTACAGAGTACGGTCTAGACCTGCTCTATATGAAAAGCATCTTGAGATAACTTCTGTTATGATTTGAATTAACAGTACAGTATAGAGTGCTGCAGGGATGACATATTTTTGTCGGCCAAGTTAGCATCACACGGGAATTGTGGAAAATTCCCATTGGCTTTTTCTCTGTAGCAAACAAATGTTTATGATACTAAAGCGTAAATGCAATCACCAGAAGTAAAAAACGAACTACACCACGGTCGCATGACTTCAACGTCACCACCACTAAGTTTCCAACTCGTAATTCGATTTTGTGTGTTTACTTCTTCTACAAAAGCCTTTCCTCTTAGCGTGAAATCTAGTGTAAATCTACAAGTTGGAAAGTTTGAGTTAGAATAGTTCGCAAGAGTGCGAGTATAAACACAACGAGGCTGTAAAGGCGGACAAGCCGGCGTGATGACGTTTAGTCGTCTCATTTAGCCACTTGTTAGCAAGCGCCTTTTTTAAGACACGTAAAAGCTTCAAAATTCGGGAGTGGGATATATACGACGTATGTTATGTTGTAAAACAAAACATGGAAATCTCTTCAGCTTGTATTAACCACAGACCATATTTCAATCATCTGACCAAAAACCCATTAAAATAACCCATTGACTTCCAGACGAGGAAACTGGAAGAGCAAAAACGCTAACTCATTTCTGGGTTATAGGACTCATTCCTGCAGCACTCCTTCACTCTTATTTCTCTCTGTTTTTCTCCTTCAGGTGGCGAAGGAGTACTTTAAAGACTTCCACTTCTTGCTGGTTGGTGTCATCTGCCTCGCCACATCCATCGAGAAGTGGGGTCTCCACCGCAGAATCGCCCTGAGGCTCGTCACCATGGTGGGAGTCAACCCAGCATGGTGAGTGCCACCTTTCTCTAAACTATTTTCCAGAGGATGAATCTTAAAATGACGGCTTGGCATTTTAGTGTGTGTTAGTGGACGAGATGTTTTCTGGGGGAATGTAAAAGTGGAGATGCCGATTGAGGTGTCTGTGGATGCTGCTGCTCTGACCACCAGGTTGATGTTGGGCTTCATGTCCGGCTGTGCGTTCCTCTCCATGTGGGTCCAAAACACCTCGGCTGTTACCATAGTGATGCCCATCGTAGAGGCTGTTCTCCAGCAGCTCCTGAGGGCCAAAGACGGGGTGTGTGATGGCGAAGACAACCCCAACCTGCAGCTGGACGGTACCTAAATTTATATGTTATTCTGTTTTTATTAGGGTTGTGTATTGGCAAGAATCTGGCAATATGACACGTTTCATGATACTAGGGTCACGATTCAATATATTGCAATGAATAATTGATTACATTTTTCAGCTTGCCCAACACTGTGCACTGCAGATTCATCCAATATAAACGTGGCCCATAGAATACAGGGCTGGTTTATTTCCATTTAAACACAACTTAGGCAATTCCAAACATGTTTCCGCTGAATCAGTGTCTTCTCCGTCCCCGGGACATTACATGCATAAATATGCATGAAAAGGACCTGAATAATACATTATATTATTAACACAGTGTCCTGCACTTTGTCCTGATTGCAATTTGTAGATACATCATGTAAAACCATAATTAAAAACACTGAAAAAAGATTTTAGCCCATCCCCACTCTCTAATGCTATACTTCACCATGAAATACAATGATGAGAATCCTTTAGAAATCGTTTTTGTTGTTGTTGTATGATTGTGTGATTATATATTTCCAGTTTAGATATAAAATACATTTTCTCATCAGAAGTTCAGAAAATGTTTAGTCGTGTTCCCAGGTTTTCACTCAGTCCTGTTCAGCATAATCCTGCATCTCTACACTTGTTGGAAGTTTGCATTTGCAGTTCTGTGTGACATGTTTACATGTTAATTTAAATGCAATGTGTAATTAGTTTTAGATTAAGGTTCTTATAATGTAATGAAGGCATGAATCAAGTTCAGAGTTAAGGTTATTTTTTACTATCTTAAAGTTACTACGAGGAACCTTCATTCTGGGTTGATTTTGGCGGTCCCTGTGGATAAAAGCGGTAATGTTTCCGAGCACCAGAGTCCCTTTAGAAAACCTCTCGTTTTACTGCAGCAGGGTCCGACAGTCTGCCCCGCTCAGTCCTGATTCTAGTTTTCCTGTGCCTCCCTTCCCTCCAGCGGGCCCTGCAATACTGAGAATGTCAATCTCAACGTACAGTCCTGTTACCTAAATTATTTCTTTGATGTTATTATGTTTGTTTTTAAGATGGTTTTGGTAAACCACTTGAAGGTGCTAAATGTTCTCGTGCTATTAGCATTGATGCCATGTGGCTACATTACATGTATTTGCTAATGATGCTGAAGACTCAGTCTTGTTACTCATACGAAGGGAACACAGAACTGAATAACATGCCTGTATATGTTGTGACCTTTGAGCTACAAATATATATATATTTTTTAACATATAACCAATTATTCCTTTAAAAAAACACTTTATTGAGAACAAAAGAACTTGTTGGCATGACATGACATTTAAACAGATGTAAGTTAACAGGACTGAGAAAAATACAACCATCTACCATTTAGAAACGTTGTAAAAAAAAATTAACAAAAAAAGATTAATAATGAGGTTTAATTTTTAAAAGTTACAACATGCAAATGGCACCAATTTGGCGGAAAAAACAAATAAAGAAATGCATTTTTAAAGGAATAACATTGCGTTTGAAATACTTAAGAGGCCTGGCCAAGAAACTAGAGACATAACGTTGAAAACAAACAACATTCATCAATGAACACGAGCCAAAATTCAGTCACACAACGTTCTGAAGAGTCAGAAATCTCCGTCTAATCATGAATGTTAACTTCACTCAGGGAAAAAAAAGCATCACAGGAGCACATAGAAGTTTTTCCCCCTATTTTCTGTTAAGTGAAATAAAATAACCTCTTAGAAAAGCAACACAGCAGTGTTGTAAGAACGATGAGAAATTAATCACAGTCTGTTATTTTTGCAGAAGCTGACGGTCACACTGAAAAGATGAGAGAAATGGTGAGGTATGTGAAGGACTATGTTACTGTTGCTCACTGTTGACATCCTGTTCTGTTGCTTTCACTGTCCCTCTGGGTTCTGGGTGTCTGCAGTGATCTACAGTACGTTATTGTCATTGCAGTACATCCAGTATTTTCCTCTGTCTCGCAGAGAAAAGAAACATCCAGATGTTCCTGAAGAGACCTTCACTTGTGTTCAGATACAGACAGAGTCACAGCCTGCTGCAGCTCAGGTACAAAAACCACTGAACAAATAAAATAACAGTTTGTTTCTAGAATATTACTATATTACTTACTACTGCTGTTACTACTACTGCTACTTCTACTACTACTGATACTTCTACTACTGCTGTTACTACTGATACTGCTGATTCTGCAACTGATGTTACTACTACTGGTACTGCTACTTCTACTACTGCTGTTACTACTACTGATACTGCTGATTCAGCAGCTCTAATTCCTCCCTTGGTGTTGTCTTGCAGGTTGCTGTGCCTCAGCTTGCAGCTCCCAGCAGGACAACGGGACCTGATGATGTGTAAAGCCATGTGCATCAGCGTTGCGTACTCCTCCAACATCGGCGGCATCGCGACGCTGCCCGGCACCTCGCCCAACCTCATCTTCTCTGAGTACCTCAACCAGTGAGTGGCATGCTGAGTGAATGTGTATGAGACACAGGAAAGGGGACATGAAATGAATAAATGAGAAAACAGAAAATCCTGTGAAGGCATTTGAAGCAGCACACAGAATAAATAATCTGTGTTAGGGTTGCTAAATATAAAATTGCAATTTTAAATTCCCCTGTGAAGAATGTGTGCTTAATTCAGTCTGCTGGAAAATTAAAGAACAAAAGGATTCAAAGCTTCTGTGTACATTTAAAAAAAAGAAAAATGCAATTAAATCCACCTCAAACACTGTGTTTAAATTCAGGATTTACCCAAACTGCAACTGCATTAACTTCGGGAACTGGTTCCTGTTGTGCCTGCCCATCAGTGTTATCATGCTGCTGCTCACATGGATGTGGCTGTACTGGCTCTTCATTGGCTCAGAGTGAGTGTCACTATCACCTCTCTGTGCTTTTATTCACACTAATCTGTGCTGTCCTATCTTCCCTCTTTACATCAGTTATTTTCATTACACTCCACATTATCAGCTTTTCCTTGTGTTTTTTTTTCTTCCCTTTTTGCCTCCTGTCCATTGATTCTTTATTACAACTATAACATTCACCACATCACAAAAGGTAAGAAAAATGTTTTATTTCTCTGTGGGGTCTTCTCCATAATGTTGTCAGGCACTTATAACAACAATCTGAGCCTGTCAGCGTCAAAAACAAGCACTTTTAGTGAACGTAACGTTGCATTGATGCCGCTCACTGCCCTCGCAGCTTGTTTCGCAGCTGTCAGTTGCAGCATTCTCCCTCAGTACTGGACCAATTTCAATAATTGTTGTCCCCATTAGTCATATAGACACAAAAACATGGTAAAATAGGGCCCAGGTTGAAAAATACCGAAATTACCCTTTAATTTGAGTATTAGTTCAGCTTAAAAGAGCAAACTGTAAACCTTGCAAGAATAAAATACCTTTCAAAGACACTGAAAATATGAATAATTCAGTTTGGATTTGATAAGTGTTTGATATAATCTCAGAACTCCGTGATACCTGCTTTCATTTCAACACAACCTGACTGAAGCATGAGTGTAATGCTAATGTTAGCATTAGCAGTGTGATGGTGTCAGACAGGTTAATTGTGAGCGCCGCTGACCTCTGCACATGCTCAGTAATCTCTTCATTAGCCACCCGGCGCCGTGTGCTCCCAGTGTGCTTTTAACCAATCCCAGTCAATCATTTAGTTCACTGTGATCATTTGCCTGTCGCCTATCAATAATATAATCTGTCTGTGTGCACACACATACACACACGCACACACGCACACACACACACACACACACACACACACACACACACACAGCTTCAGGTTCCTGTGGCGATGTAGAGGAGAGCAGT
This sequence comes from Sebastes umbrosus, assembly GCF_015220745.1. NCBI lineage: Eukaryota > Metazoa > Chordata > Actinopteri > Perciformes > Sebastidae > Sebastes > Sebastes umbrosus. The sequence continues at coordinate 9,690,599 of NC_051272.1, forward strand.
CTGAGAAAGAGACAGCAGCAAGAAGAGTCATAGAAGAAGAGTACAGGTCGCTGGGACCCATGAGGTGATCATTCGTTCATTCATGCATTCATTCAATCATTCATTTAGATTTTATGTTCATTAATTCAATGATGAATCATTTATCTGTTCATTCATTTTCATTTATTCATCGAATCACCCTCTCACATTGATTCTCTAATTAATTCTAATTTTATTGGGTATTAATACCGATCTTTTCATCTACTCATCCACCCTTTCATTATTCATTCATTCCCTCCCTCCAGTTGTCAGGAGATGGTCACTGCGGTGGTTTTCCTGCTGATGGTGTTGTTGTGGTTGACCAGATCTCCAGGTTTCATGCCGGGCTGGACGTCTCTCTTCCCTCAGTCAGTCTCTTTCCTTTTCTTATTTCACTGTAGTTTCCTGCTGACATTAACACTCACTGGAGCACCAAACATGGATTAATCCGCCGCTGAAGATAGTCCCCAACAAATGCACTATTTCCTCCTGTTTGTTTGATAAAAAACTAAAGTGAGCAGCTGTTTTAAGAAATTACTGAGAGTTTTTAACAACTTTTTATTTGAATCAGAATCAGGTTTATTTTGCCAAGTACATACATAAATGGAATTTGACTCCGGTTGTATGCTCAATGTACTCACACAGAATAGAAATAACAGCTAGGAACAATAATGACCAACAATAAAATAAGAATACAATAACGAAATAAAATTGTATTCTGTTTGTGAGGTGTTTTTTTCATCTTCAGTAGGAACCATTTATGTTTTTCTGTCCTTGTCTTGAGCAGTCACTCGGGCTTCATCACTGACGCCACCGTGGCTCTGCTGCTGGGCCTCCTCTTCTTCATCATACCTGCTCACGGACCTTCCAGAAAATATGGTGAATACACAAGACGTTACAATTTAGCTGTGTAGGTTAGTTTATGTAACATCCACAGCAGGTAACAAGATGTGGAATGCAACTAATGCCGGGTTCACACTACACGAGAGTCAAGCCGATTTTGGGCCCGATCCCCCGATGATGGTCAGCAAAGCTTAGATTTTTTTTAAAAAGATTATCTTTCCAGATATTCCTGTGGTGTGAGGTATGTTAAGAGTGTTTTTTACATCCCCCGATCAGTTCAGAAGTCCATCCTTCCTCCAGCCGTCAAGGAGGAAAGAACGAGAGCCAACTGAGGCTGAAGTGGAAGGACCTCTACTAATGCATGAGCTAATGCTGAACGTGAATCATAAAGTAGTAGTAAGACGGAGCTCAGAAATGGAGGACCTGTTTATTTACAAACACAGTCTCCATGACTTCATCCATCAATCCTTCATGAATTGTCAGTACAAAGTAAAAACTAACATCATTAATTCTTCCTGCCCGTCGTCCACCGTGTTTGTTTGCACTAAAGTCACCTTTGATTGTGAGAGATTTTGCGAGATTTCCGTTTTTTTCATGTTGTTCATTAATGAATCTGTTAGTGTGTGGTGAGCTGTTTGGTCCAAATCGTTGCTCTCCACACACTATAGGAACATGTGTGGGCTCTCTCACATTTTACACATCTGTTAAGATTTGAGAAATCTTTTAGTCAATAATATTCTAAACATGCTTTCAACGTTTTCAACCAGTGTTACGGTTGTAGAGAGACGGCTTCTTTCTGTGAGCAGGATATTTTCTTTTATGTCTCTCCGTACAGAGGCCATGATCTCCTGGGAGGAGTTCCAGGCCTCCATGCCATGGAAAGTGGCCCTGCTGGTCGGTGGAGGCTTCGCACTCGCTGAAGGCACAAAGGTGAGCTGTGTCTGTCCGTGTGAAACATCATCTTTATACATCCACCTTAGGTTCCTCACAAATCTAGTGTCGTCTGACCACAAACTGACACTGTGTATGTCCACAAGAAGACGCAATGAGCTTGACTTAAATTAAACACATCTCCAAGGTAAGTTTGAACTGTTTACTGAAGTAGGAAGCAGTACAAAACACATATTTAACTAGGTCAAATACTATGGTGCTCTGTAGACATCTTTATGACGTAACTGACCCTTTAATCAGCTGAAACCATCCATAAACATACACATTACATATACATTAAGCCTGTTTCAAAACATCCTGATGTGTGTGTGTGTGTCTGCAGGAGTCAGGATTGTCTTTGTGGGTTGCCGAGCTGCTGACACCTCTGGGTGATCTGCCAGTCTTGGCTACAATCACGGTCGCCTGTATAATCGTCACCACGGTAACAGAGGTGGCCAGCAACGCTGCCACTATCACCATCTTCCTCCCCATCCTTTCTCCTCTGGTAAATTCACTGTGTAATCTCTTTGTAATTATTTATTTATTAATGCTGGTTATTGAAACACAGTAAATATTATCAACTATACTATTTCTTACTACTACGATGGTGTATTAGTGCCTTTGTAGGTAAAAAAAATAAATAATCACAGTTTATATACGTTTATAAGTTATATAAGTTTGATATGTTGTCAATAAACCCAAACCAAAATGTAATAGTGTGTGTCTGCCCTCCCTGAGACAGCCTCTTGTGTTCTTGTATTTTGTTTTGGTTTGTCTATATAAGTGTGAAGAATGAATGGTCGATGAGCCTATTGTGTATGAAAGACATACAGATGGATCTCAATCACGTGTCGTTGTTATTTCAATATTCAGACAGATATTTGTGTTTGTGTGATCCATCCTCCTTCAGGCTGAGGCCATCCATGTCAACCCGCTGTACGTCCTGATCCCCACCACCCTCTGCACATCTTTCTCCTTCCTGCTGCCGGTGTCCAACCCGCCCAACGCCGTCGTGTTCGCCTACGGACACTTCAACATCTTGGACATGGTAAGAGTCCTGTGGTACAAACACAGAAACAAAAAGCATTTATAATTTACTCCTTCACTATAAGTCTTCACTGGCTGCAATGCACAAACAGTCCATGTCTTATTGCTGCTGCAGGTGAAGGCAGGGCTCGGCGTCAACGTGATCGGCGTCCTTGCCGCCCTGTTGGCCGTGGCGACATGGGGGGTTCCGTTATTCTCCTTGGATACGTACCCAGACTGGGCGCCGGTCCACCCCGGGTTTAACTCCACAACACCGTGATGATGGGTTCCCAGGCATGGATCTCAATGTGAGGCTCTTAAGGGGCTCTAAGAAGGCTGGTGGCACAGAGGAGTGGAGGTTCGACTGAATGCTCTTTTTGTAAAATGATTACATGAAATGTGAACGGTGTCACTTGGGGTGATGGACCCTCAGGGAATTGGCACCATCTCTGCAGTCCTACGGAGCGTTTTAGCCTCTTTTAGCTCCTAGTTTTAGTTTCAGACACAGTTAGAGACTAGCTGGTGAAGAAAGTGGAGAGTGAATATTGGTCTGTCTGCTGCAGACGCCAGCCTCTGGTCAAAGAATGTATATTGCTAAGACGTGAAAGTCAATTGTTCATTCCATTGCAACATCATCGCCCAGCAGCAAAGCTACGCCTCCGCCATTTTGGACTAAAAGTGACTACCGGACTCCAGTAAAACGTCCGCCTACAAAGTGCCTTAAACTTGCATTCTTTCTAACAGCCAGCAGGGGGCGACTCCTCTGGTTGCTAAAAGAAGTCTGATTGTATAGAAGTCTATGAGAAAATGAGCCTACTTCTCACTTGATTTATTACCTCAGTAAACATTGTAAACATGAGTTTATGGTCTCAACCTCTAGTTTCAAGTCTTCTTCAATACAGCATGATGTTCATTTAGAAAATGATGGTGCCATTTACAGTCAAATAGACCATAAAGCAGGGGAGGATTTAGGGTGTGGCTACCTTGTGATTGACAGGTCGCTACCACGGTGTTGTTGCTAAAAAGTGGGACAATTTAGTCCCAAGAAGTATTGAAGTAGTACACTTAAAAGTATAGTACTAGTACACTGATATAAGTATACTTAATACATAAAGTATACTTGGGAAAAATACGTACTTAATTTTACTTCATAAGATAAACTTGAAGTATATTACTTTTTCGTAAGGGTGGTCCTGAGTGAGTCTCTCTCTAACTGTAAATAAAGTTTGAATGAAAATTAATGAATGTACATAAATGGCAGCCACGTAGTTCTGTACATAGAACGCACCTTCACTCTCTGGTACAGTATAATTACTGGGGTGTGGTGTCAGTAGCTGCTACAGAAGCAGTGAATCAAAACTCAAACAAAACTTGAAAGACTGAGAATAAAACACCAATAATTCCACACATACACATGTTGTTTCTATATGTATGTGTTCCCTTTGTTGCTCTGTAACTCATTCAGTATTTAAGACTCTAATTTGACTGAGCAGTGTTAAAATACACCAGAGAAACACTGATCTCTAGTGGCCACAGTGTCTCTAAATTACAGCCTCCAAACAGGCTATTTACATACACTGTATAAATACGCACTGTGAATACAATACACCTCACTAAAACCAATTCTAATGCAGCAGCCCAGCAATAAATGCTGTCTTCATTTAGGCTCCAATGCTCAGTTTCTGTTGAAAATGTTTCAGAGAAATGTTAACTTTACGGTCATGGTTGCTGTACATTCTTACTCGCATATGTTATATCAATTTATTTATTTTTTTAAATCAATGTTTCACGTTTCCCTCCATACTTACAGTTACATATACCTTTAACAACAGCAAATTAATGTATTATTTAATCTAAAACACAGTAAATTGATAGGGATGCACCGATACCGATACTGGATCGGCTATTGGTGACAATGGGGCCAATCTATTAAATTCAATTCCATGTTTATATACTATATACATTATATACTGTCATTTTAATTCATGTTTAAGTTTTGATCAATTTGTTGCAGCATTAATAGGGTTTACACTTGAATTGCAATTCTTGTTAATTTTGAAGATTTATTTTTTACCAAGTTGCTGGTGTACAATTTATTATTTTAATAATAACTAATGGTCATAACAATTCAGTAAATTTATATCTATGTATTTATTTCTTACATTTTGTTTTACAAAGTTAGGAAAGCAATGTTTAAGTCAAGCCTGATATTGCCTTACATATTAAAGAATGATCCCAGTCACTTCCACACAGTGAGGCTTACTAATTAAACACTGATATCGGCTGATACCGAGTACCGATCCGATATCCAAAGCCCCGGTATCGCTTTCGGTATCGGGACTGATAAAGTCGGATCGGTGCATCTCTTTAAATTGAGCATTCTTCTGACAATTCAAAGAGTGGGCAAAAGGAAATATCTAATCATTCTAATTCTCTATCAATCAAATTCCACCTTTTTTCAAATATGTTTTGTATTTTATGGGTTAATTTGTCCATAAATTGTATTTCCTGAACTGTTTTTTTCCCAGCTTAGTAAGTCTGCGGGTGTGTCCTTTTTCTATATTTGTGTAATTTGCTTGTACTGTTTTGTTGGTGTTTCAATGATGGAATAAAGCGCCTATACAGTTTTGTTAGTATTGATAAAAGCCTCATTTATATCTCTTATGGTATGTTTACTGATGCCTGTATCTTTAAGTGTCTCTCTGTTTTTCTTTAACACATGTTGCTTCCCTATCCAGTCAAAGATTGTCTATGTGAGAAGAGGTTTCACTCAGTGGATTAAAAAACAAAACAAAACCCTACTGACCTGGAAAAGTGTGCGTTTATATTCACTGTGAGCTTTTGAAGGTAACCAGAAAATGTGTTGTGAGTCACAGCTTTACAGCGTTGACTGTAAAACTATACAGAGGATGTGATAATCTTAGGAAAGCAACTGAACTATGTGATTTTACAGAAATTGTTGTTTATATGCAACCCATTTGAATCCAACGCTAATGGCAGACCCTGCCATTAACAATGGCGAGTGTAACCACATTCTTCAGAAGGAACGGCAGCCATAAACAGGATTTTTCAGCCAGTTTTTCCCCGCCAAAATTTAGCGTAAGCTTGGAGCGTTATTTAACCTCCTTATCAACAAGCTAGTATGACATGGTTGGTACCTGTTTGTTTACAGAATTTTGTCCGATTGGTACCGCAGCAGATCTGTAGATAATAGTTGTAATCTACAGAAGACAATTTACAAATATGTACCATGATCTGCAAATATTTCACTACCCACAAACGTATTTTTGTATTTGTGTTATGTAAAGTCACATCCACAAATATACAGGGCGATTTGCAAATACACATAACTTACTCTGTAAATACGTATTTTAATTCCACATAAAAATGTTATAGGTTTACATGTTAAGTGATGTATACACATTTATGCATCCATTTGCATCCATCCAATATATCTTATACTGTATATACTGTATATGTCTTTAATATATATGTTCTTAATATGCCCTTGTACAAAGTATTTCCTTTTATAATTGTAATGTAAATGTAATTGTAATTTAAATGTAATATAACTTATTATTTTAATGGAGCTTCCCAGCAGAAAGTATTTCACACGTTTGTACCTGTAAAAATGGCGTGACAATAAACATCTTGAATCTTGAATCTTGAATGTCTACACTTGGAATGATATTTGCGCATTTGCAGATCACTTTCCTGTGCATTTCATAATAAGTGTTGCGTGTGAGTGTTGTAGTTCTTCTTGAAACACCGACAGAGTGAGACCTCTCGCTGTTGATTCCACATAAAAAGGTTAAAGGTTTACATGAAAAGTGATTTATACGCATTTGTGCATCCATTTCTACACTTGGAATGATATTTGCGCATTTGAAGATCGCTTCCTGTGCATTTCATAAGTGTTCCATGTGAGTGTTGTAGTTTCTTGAAACAGCGACAGAGTGAGACCTCTCGCTGTTGATTCTGCATGAAAATGTTATAGGTTTACATGTAAAGTGATGTATACGCATTTGTGCATCCATTTCTACACTTGGAATATTTGCACATTTACAGATCGCTTACTGTGCATTTATGGGTCACATGACATTTATCATGAGAATTTTGTCCGATTGGTACCGCAGCACATCTGTAGATAATAGTTGTAATCCACAGAAGACAATTTACAAATATGTACCATGATCTGCAAATATTTCACCACCCACAAATGTTGTGTAAAGTCACATCCACCGATTTGCAAATACACATAACTTACTCTGTAAATACGTATTTTAATTCCACATACAAATGTTATAGGTTTACATGTTAAGTGATGTATATGCATCCATTTCTACACTTGGAATGATATTTGCGCATTTTGCAGATGGCTTCCTGTGCATTTCATAATAAGTGTTCCGTGTGAGAGTGTTGTAGTTCTTCTTGAAACCCCAACAGAGTGAGACCTCTCGCTTATTGCTCTCCTACAGGATCTCTGCTTTGCAGCTACAGGTTGCTCACCTGTGTGCTGGAGCGCTCAGTTCTCACAGAGCGCACGAGCTCCGTGCAGCAGCAGCAGCAGCAGCAGCCAGCGGGCGCGCGCTGCCATTCCAACAGTCACCTATAACAGTTGTGACGGAACGAAGCGCACGGAACGACAACCTTCGAATATTAACCGTTAATACTCCTCCGCCGGTCTCCTGGGGGAACGGTTGCTCTCTCTCGGGTCGAGACGGAACCGTTGGTTGGTAAAGAAGTGCAGCCGGTTAACGCCACGTCGACTAAAACAAACAAACTATAAACAGGTGTTTCTTCGCTTTCTTTCTTTTTTAACCTGTTGGGAGTTTTTAACCATGTTGGACCCGTCCTCAAGCGAAGACACTGGTGGGGAGTCTGACCCAGAAGTTGTCCAGGAGGCTCCGAAGAAACCGGCTGCTCCTTCAGTGGGTAAACGTACGAACAGCAGCAGCAGCAGCCGGTCGTCGGGCGGTGGTCAGCGGAGACAGTCCGCCGCACCTGGAGGAGGAGGTGGAGGTGGAGGTGGCGCCGGCAAAGGTGCCAAAGACAGCAGCAACAACGCGACAACAGGTGAAGAGGAGGAGGAGGAGGAGGAGGAGAGGAAAGAGAGGGAGCGCATCCAGAAGGAGGAAGAGGAGAGGAAAATTAAACTGCAGATCTACGTGTTCGTCCTGCGGTGCATCGCGTATCCGTTCAACGCCAAGCAGCCCACCGACATGGCCCGGCGGCAGCAGAAGGTGAGTCTGTTCCCACACAGCATGCACCTGTTGTCTGGACCTGCTCTGCTGGCAAAACTCCATTGAAAAATGTGTCAATTTAAAACTTTCTCCCTCACCTGGCAAAATATTGTAAACAAACAGCAAAACTTTACATCTTTTTGGAGTCAGAATGAACTACTGATTAATTCGGCATATATTTTATCCACCACGAATCACTTATTTCAACAAAAAATGCATGCGCCTGTTGTCTGGACCTGCTGGCGAAACTCCATTAAAAAATGTGTCAATTTAAAACTTTCTCTCACCTGACAAAATATTGTAAACAAACAACACAATTTTACACCTTTTTGGAGTCTAAATGAGATACTGATTAATTCGGCATATTGTTTTTATCCACCACAAATCACTTATTTCAACAAAAACACCATGCACCTGTTGTCTTGGTATGAAGGGACCCTGCTGTGCTGGCGAAACTCCATTAAAAAATGTGTCAATTTAAAACTTTCTCTCTCGCCTGACAAAATATTGTAAACAAACAACAAAACTTTACCCCTTTTTGGAGTCTAGATGAGCTACTGATTAATTCGGCATATTTTCTTTATCCACCACGAATCACTTATTTCAACAAAATTACTTAGTTTCTCGTCCATTCTCCTGTTGCTTCCACATACCAAAACACTGCTTTGAGGGCGACGACCACCTTTGTGATTCAACTCTTTAAATGTGAAATATCTGATAAACAAGAGCAACATATTGTATAAAATGAATGCCGAATTCAACATACACTTGAGTTGTTTAATGTTGGGTATTTCAGTCGTTTGTGCTGTGTGTATTTACTTGGTTCTCCTTATGTCAACCTTAAATTGAAAGAAATCCTAACGGAATCTGGTATAGTGGTGAAGACATTTTTTATAGCAGTTTTTGTAATTGCCTTTAAAAAGAACATGTCAAGGAACTAACCACCCTGTAACATCACCATTAACTCATTTAAACCAGATTATCTTTACATATAGCTCCCATCAAATCAGAAATTAGGGTAAAATACCATCTCAGTAAACCATCACCATTACAGGAAAAAAGCATTTAAACCCACTTCCTCTTAAAATCCACTTTGTTTTTACTTACTATAAGCTCAGTACAATCTGTATTTGTGCCATAAGCTTTTAAATGCAAAAAAAAATACATGTAAACTGACACTTGATGTGGTTTCCTCACCTTAAAATGCCTTGCAACATTTAAGTTGCTTATAACAACTGTTGATTGACAATCAAAACACTTTACATGAAGGTAGATCTGTTTAAATACCCTTTATTTTATGCTAAACGAAAGTCTGACACTGATATGTGTTTAGTTTGAAGTTGTTGTTGTTTTTTAGTTTTTTGAGTCCATGCGTTGGATTGCAGGATACACTGAAGCGCCATCCTTGGCTGCACCACATTCAAGGGCCATTCAGCTGTTTTGGTGAATAGCTCTCCGTAGGTTTGTCCATGTTAGATTCAGATGAATGCGTTTTCTGCTGTGCTGGAGGGCAGCCTGGACCTGCGAGCTCTCACTAATAAAACAAGCAGGGAAAGCCAGTTCCGACTGAAGAACCCCAATGTTCTCCTTTCCCGCTGGGAAGCTTGTTAATGAGTGTCTCATGGTGTTTAATTTCAATATGCAGACGAGGCGTTTTCATTCAGCTTATGTGTGTGATAAATCCGCTCCGACAGAAGGCAGACGTGGGAGTTTATTTGTGCACAAGTGGAAGTTCAAAATATTAAACCCATGTCACATTAATGAGACAGAAACTTGAGATCCAGCAGGAGAATATCAGCCTCTTTCTGAGTATTTATTCTCACTCCAACCAGTGCTGGAAGTCCTGCTTCTCCCCGCGCTGATTCATAAATAAACAGAGTGTGAATTCATTAAAAGACGAGAGAATGTGGCATCGATTCCTGGTCTTGGAAAGGAAGTGGAGTTTCTCATGTAGCAGTGCTCCCTGGTGGGAGGCGGCAGTCGGCGTGTCGGCGTGTGGTGAGTTGCCAGTTTGAATCCCTTGACTCCTGACCGGCAGACTGATCTGGATCACTGCAGGATAGAGAAATCAATATAAGACTCAGGATAACGGTTCATTGGCAGGAGTGGATTTATCTGCGGGGGAATAAGTCATCAGAGGACAAACTGATGACAGGAAGCAGATCTGAGAACAGTTGAGACGAGGAATCCTCACATCTAGTTTGTTGAATTAGTATTGGCATTAATAGTAACTTTAAAAAGTGGATCAGGTATTGGCTGGACGTGACCGGTCCACATTACAGATTTATTTCCTGCTCTGATCAATTTCATGGGCTGCTGATTACCATCAATTCCTGCACATGCTTTACAATTTTAATGTGGAGGCAGTGGTAGGCCTTTATTATGAAACCTGAAATGTTAACAATGACAGAGGGCTGCAGGAATGAGTCCTAAAACCCGGAAATGTGTCAGCATTTTAGCACTTCCGGTTCCCTCGTCTGGAAGTCGATGGGTTTTTTGAATGGCTTTTTGGTTAGATGTCTTAAATAAGGTCTGTGGTTAACACAAGCTTAAAGGAACAGTGTGTAGGATCTGGCGGGGAAGTTGCAGATTACAACTTCTCCCGTGTGCCGAGCGTGTAGGATTGCTACGGTGGCCGACGCGAAAACGCAAATGGCCCTCTCTGGAGCCATTTTTTGTAAGAGTAGAGTGTATGTGTACATGGGAAGTGAGTGGTGAAGCGAGAGAGACAGCGGCGGCAACGGGAGTGAGTGACGTTATTGACTCCGGCCCAATCAGGAAAGGTTAACAGAGTTTGGTTTGTCCGGTCTGGGCTACTGTAGAAACATGGCGGACTCTGTGGAGAAGACGGAAACCCAACGATTCCTATTTTCCGGTGATTATACACTTAAACATACTTATTAATATTATATTCCATTCCTGCCAATAGATTCCCCTCATTGTTATAACACTGGTCCTTTGAGAGATTTTAACGTTTTGTTCTACGACACAAAATACGTCAGTAAATATCGTATATTATCAATATGATCGTATCATGATGATACGATCATATTGTGTTCTTGTTTGACAAGTTTTTGTTGTCCAAATTGATGCTTCCAAGCAACTTTTAATTGATAACCAGCAGAATTAGTTGTTGAAGTTTTTTTTATATATATGTGAGGAGACAACAGTGGAACACAGTTTATTGATTTGAACATCAGTTTGATTGTTTTCTAAGTGGTTTTACATACATTGGACATATTGTGATATAAAGCAATATTGGACAAATGTGCTTATTGATATCATGGTAGTAATAAGAATATGTATCACATCATGAGCTGCTATAATCAGAAGTGCAATGCAGTCTATGTGACTGTTCTTCCATGTGAGAGGAATGCTTGTAGGTAATGTAGGTTTGAGTTCAGCTGAGCTACAGTACGAGTTTGTGGCCTGCAGCTCTTCAGCTAAGAGCTCACTGTATCTGTTTCTTCTTCTTATTGACCTTATGTGAACTAGCTCTTTTTTTCCGTTTGTTCCACTTCTGGTTTTCTCTCTCTTAGCCTCCGGTTGCTATTACCGGCTATAGTAAATACAGGTAAGAAGTTACAGTCCCGATTGGTTCACACAGCCTGCTATGCATTTCTCAAAGTTGGGAACACACATTCACATTTTAGTGGAGGTTATATGGCCTGAAACCACCACAGATGTCAGATTAAAAAGACCATCTTTGTTGCAAAGTTATGTTCGGCATTAACTAGCTTACAACTCCCTCAACTAGCTGACTGTGTGTTGCAGCAGCAGCAGCAGCTCGATGTTTCCATGGTGCAGGTCTTGAAATACTTTTTCTGTGTACATGCACTGGTGCATGTTGCTTTTAAAATTGCATGTGCCAACTTTTTTAACTGCACCATCTGGTGTATTTGTCCTTCTATCTCGGCACTTACCTGACTTCCCTTGTACAATAAAACTAATTCAGATTGTATATGGTCGTAGTCAGGGACATTTTGAGCAGAAATCCATTGTGCTTTTCAGCAAACCTATTATTGAAACAGTTTGATCAAATTAGGACTTCTTTGCTGACTGTTTTATTACGTACTGTATATATAATGTGAGAAATTATTGGTGTAAAGCCAGTCTTTCTTCATCCTTTTTGGCCACTTCAGGTACCGGTAGCAAAACAAATAGACGCACATCAAAATCCAAACGGCGGCTCTCCTGACTACATTGTTTTACGGTGCTGCTGTTGCGTTGTGCTGCTCTACCTTGTCTGTCCGTGCGCTGTCCGTGTCCTCTTTTAGCGCTGCAATGTTATCAGTAACAAATTTGATTTTCACTGTGTGAGGCAATGGGCGTGTGGCGTGTGAAAAGTGTCAATTGCATGAGCGTCACGGTCAATAAGTGAGAGTTGGCAGCCCTGAATAGTCTTGTGCACCGGTGCATGTAGAGCTGAGAATTACTTGCACAGCTCAAATATTGCGTATTGCACTACCGGGTGGTATATCGAGCCCTGAAAAGTATCAAGAGCTCTGATGCTTAGCCATAGTGCCAATGTACAAAGCCGCTGTAGTTACGCTGTAACCTCTTAATGCAGAACTAAAGATGCAGATTTAGTGACAGCACATGTGCATGCCTTGTTGTGCTGAGTTATGCCAAAAAGGATTATTTTCCCTGCTCTTTGTGAAGCGATGGAAGACTGATAATAACACTTCACAGAAACTTTGTCGTCGTCTTGAATCCTGTCAGTTTCGTGCCTCTGGAGGCGGAGTTAATGATGCAAGCTGGCGCTTAGCGTTGGCCCACGCACAAAGTCAGCCATCAGCGGGTTCACTGTGGGTCTCCATGATGCTCACACCTCAGGGTTTCACCTCCCAGAAAACACATTAATGATCACAGGGGTTGTTTTTTATGAGAGCGCTGTTTATCTGTATTACTGTATGAAGAAAGAAATGACAGAAAATACAGAAAATGTAATGTTTTCTTAATGTCATATTTATTAACTGTAATCCTTCTTTAACTCAAAACCATTCCATGACAACCGGGCAAAACATGGTCTGCTGATGAAAATCATGTGATATAAATGAAAGCTAAAATAGCTACTGGATCTTTCCGTGTCAAGAATTAACTTTAAACCTCAATTTTAACCTTTTAAGGGCTCTGCAAGGTGAGTTTTCATAGAAATGAACAGAAGCCAATTGAAAGAAAGCAAACAATTTAAAAACTGATTGATTTGGAAAATGATCAACATGGAATTTAAAGCAAAGTTAGTTTGTATTTGAAGGGCTCAGAGCACTAATGCGATCCTTGAATAACGTCCAAGGCTGAGGCCAAAAAGAAGATAGATCCGGATTATTATCAGTGTTTTCATCACAGGCATAAACAAAAACCTGCAGTCATATTTTAAGGCCTGCAGACAGTATTGATATTTATAAAAGTAAAAATTGGAGTCTGATGGTAGAGCAGGGTTTTGGACCTCGATAATAATATTCCAGTCTGGTTCAGTTAATGTTGACCGTTGTGATGAAAGACTTTATTTACAATTCTAGCATGTGTGGTGGCCATCAAATGAAGGAGTTGACATTTTGGGAAATGTGCTGATTCACTAACACTTACTCTGGCGAGAGTTTGATGAGAAGATCAATACCACTCTGACTATCATATCTGTTCAGTAATCATAAAACTAGAGCCAGCAGCCGGTAACTTGAAACACACACAGTTAGTTAAGAACAAAAAATGTGTCCGCCAGCAAGTCTAATAATTAACACGTAATATCCTGGTTGTTTAAAGTTCCAGTGTGTAACATTTAGTGGGATCTATTGGCAGAAATGGAATATAATATTCATAACTATGTTTTCATTCGTGTATAATCACCTGAAAATAAGAATCATTAGATTAGAATGAGCCGTTTATATCTACATAGGGAGCGGGTCCTCTTCCAAACACTGGCTCTAGAGAGAGTATTTTGCTTTACGTTACCTCAAGGCCACCGTAGTTCTCCGACACGCTTGTGAAACTGCGTTAACGTGAGCCTCAGAGTGCAAAACCGTGGTACCGCCAGCCTCCGTCTGACTTCCGTTGCTCCTAAAGTAGTTTTATTATGGTAAGGATGGTCTCTGAGCGAGGTGAACGCCGTTACCACGGTTTTGCACTCAGTGGCTCACGTTACCGCAATCTTGGAAAGGGAGGAGTGAGCAGAGGGGTCAGTTGGTTACAATCTGCAAATCCTACACACTGTAACCTTAATCCGTTTCAAAAACCAACGTGTAAAAATGATGAATGAATGAAATTTATATGGGGTTATGTGTTGGACCTGTCGGAGTCTGCTATAGGACTGGCAACTCCTCAGAGCCAAAATATATTCAAGAATTTGAGTTATTAGTTATAAGGAGTTAGCTACATGTATTGTGTAACACATTTTAGCATTAAAAAAACATCTTAAAAATAGATTTTAAAACAATTCCCTGAAGCTTAGGCCTGCCAGGGAGTCAACTTAGGCCAGGCGTGCCACCAAACTTGCAATACATTTGCGGAAACCCTGATCCAATCATGTTGAAACAAAAAACTGTGACGGAAGCACCACCAAATTCAAGAGCCTATTATAAAAACATAGTTTTAGGAAACAAAATGTGCACTGCTCTGATGTTTCTGGGAGTTTGAGGGATGCTTTCGCAAACTGGAGAAGTCACAATGGCTGCGCATTCAGTATTTATTCACTAGTTTCCCTTCCAGCCATGTATGAATTTTGTATCCTGTTTGCTGATTTAAACATTAACAGGTTTTCTGAGTTTCGTAATACAGTGACATCAGATATGAATCAGACTGACCGTAAACCCTGACGGCTTTGGGGGAAGTTTTGTAGAGCAAGTGAAGCAGAGAAACCAGCTGTGCAACATCTACTCTTTCCTTGTTGACATAGTTTGAATGTTTGACTGAATGAGCTTCGCAGTTTCCTTTTAGCTTGTTGTTTAAAGGATCTTGTGTCTTGTCTGCTTTTTGAGAAGCAGACACTTTGAAGAGCTCTTGTCTCTGTTTTCTAATGCTCAGTTCATCTGTCTGAGGTTGTTAAAAGTCTCCTGAGTTGTAAGAGATCAAGAACGGTGTATAAGTATATAATACTCACAATCGTCTGGTACTGATGAAATCTTCCAGGAGCAGATTGAACATGTAGTGGATCAGACGAGAGGAAGGAAACAGCCCAGGTTTCACCCGAGGCCGTCGTGATAAAACGACGAAAGGATGTTTATTTCCCAAAGAGTCACAGTCACTGAGGTTCATTCTTAATGCTGATAAATAATTGACAACTAAGTTGAATAAGCAGCTGATAAGGCTCACAAATCTGACCTGATCTGTGCAGGACTTTGACTAAACCATGTGGCGAGAGAAGAAAGTCAATAGTAATCTTGTTTTTCTTTATTTTTTTCCCCCTTTTCTTTCTAAACGGAACAAAATCTGAGCCAATCTAGTTAAAACTCCTTTAGTAAGGCACAAGGGACGGATCTGTTTTGAGTAGTTTAATCGCGTGGACAGGAAACGTTATCATATTGCGTTAATGTGCTGTCAAGCCGGCCATCACTCTCATCTCCGTGGTCAAATGGGCTGACGCTACAACAGTAGAGCACCCATATACTGACATTTATGTTAAATGCATTGAAACAGCCCCGATGGAGCTGACCATGGATGTATAAAGAGAACGGAGCTGAC
Source organism: Sebastes umbrosus (assembly GCF_015220745.1). Taxonomy (NCBI): domain Eukaryota; kingdom Metazoa; phylum Chordata; class Actinopteri; order Perciformes; family Sebastidae; genus Sebastes; species Sebastes umbrosus. The sequence continues at coordinate 9,706,336 of NC_051272.1, forward strand.
GGGAGAGCTAGAGACGGACTTAGCGAAGTTAGAGGAAGTATACACGTGTGACTACGTCCAGTTTTCAAAATAAGGTGTTAACAAAGGGAACTGTATATATAAAATACAAATATAGAAATAAGATTAATTGGATTATATTCACCAGAAGTATAAAACATTACATGTCCCTTGTAAATTAAAAAGAAAATACCACTAATTTGTGAGGGAAATGTCATTATTTCTTTGATTTTTGGGTTGCTGGAAAAAAAATTAATAAATAATTCCTGATATATTTGACTTCAGGACATCTATGACTACATACATGCTGAAAATCAAACATTTTTACTGTATTGATTTAGAGATTTTGTGATTAATCGCAAATTTTGTATCTGTTCAAAATGTACCTTAAAGGGAGATTTGTCAAGTATTTAATACTCTTATCAACATAGGAGAGGACAAATATGCTGCTTTATGCAAATGTATGTATATATTTATTATTGGAAATCAATTAACAACACAAAACAATGACAAATATATTCCAGAAACCCTCACAGTTACTGCATTTAGCATAAAAAATATGCTCAAATCATAAGATGTCAAACTGCAGCCCAACAGTCAACAACAGCTGTCAGTGTGTCAGTGTGCTGACTTGACTATGACTTGCCCCAAACTGCATGTGATTATCATAAAATGGGCATTTCTTTAAAGGGGAGACTCATGGGTACCCATAGAACCCATTTTCATTCACATATCTTGAGGTCAGAGGTCAAGGGACCCCTTTGAAAATGGCCATAACAGTTTTACCTCGCCATATCAATGGATTTTTTTTAGGTTTTTCTAGTTTCATATAAATTAGTGGCGTTAAAATGAAGTTGCGTTAACATGTTATTATCGCGTATGTTGGAAACTCTCCAAAGAGCCGAGCCTCAGCAGTTTTCTGCCCTCCGTGTGGAGACAGGTGGAGTCTGAGACGGCTGATTAAGATCTTTACCATCAGAGTCTTTTGGTTGATGTGTGACTGGTAGCTGCAGGGAGGCAGATCAGCAGCAGCGCAGTTGGACAGCAGCTTGAAGCGTTGAAGGTTTAACTCACTGCCTTTCAGTGGAGAGCAACTTTGCTGAGTTACTTCTGAGCTCTTTTTCTGCAGTTCTGCAGAACTTTCCTCTGTCTTTTCTGTTTTCAGAAGTGGACGAGGAGCTGCTGCTGCCTCAGAAACCTGTGGAGCCTTGACTTTTTTTTCACATCCCTTTGAGTGAAACATTTATGTTTTTACCACTGTTGACCTTGTGGACTCGCCTAGCTCAGCAGCGTCTCTGAATATTCAATCTGTGCTGCAGCCTTGAGGCTTTTCTCATTTAAAATGTAGAGAAATCTCAACCTGGTTAAAGTGGTCAGAGTCGAGCAGCCAATAATGGAAAAGACAGACGCGATTATTTATGTATTTTATCTTTCACGACATGAAGAGGAAACTCCCACCTGTTGTTTTTTCTTGCCTCTCAAACATTGGAAGCCTCCAGTCTTCCCCCGGTGTTTCTGTTTTTGTCCTGTTTCCAAGCGCGCCTGGCAAACCGAGCAAGGAAGCCAGAACTGCAGAAACCCCCTCCTGATGGAGACCCACGCATCCCTCCCTGCACACATCTAATCCCCTGGCAGCTGTTTATTACACAAACAAGATAAACACCATCTCCTCCTGCTTCTCTGCTATAAGAAGCTACTTCTGCTGATGTGGAAGCTTGTTTTTTTTTTTTTTTTCTGCGGGTTGTGGGCGCGATTTTTGGCCGCAGATTTGCTGGAGGCGACTTCCGTCCTCCTTTGTCATCTCTCCTTCCCCTGTCAGATTCCCTGAGACGGGGCTCTTCTCAGAAGGTTATGTAACCTCTCCTCCTCCTCCTCCTCCTCCTCCTCCTCCTTCTCTTCCTCTCAGAGAAGTGAAAGGATGCCTCAGCAGGGCTCTAACAGAGCAGGGAGCTCCGTGAAGAGCATCAGACAGCGAGTCAACTCAGCCCTGGGGCCAAAGACAGCCCTCACTCAGCTCCAACTCTCTGCAGTCAGCAGTACAGTATAGTCAGGGCTCCACATGAACGTTTTTGACAAGTAAATTTACCTTTCACTTGTCCAGGGATAAAAGTCACTTGTCCGGGTTAAAATGACAATAATTAACTTTTTTTCATTTTGTTTTTGAATGCAGAATTCAGACGAACAAACAGTTGAAAGCATCCAAACATATAAATGATTCAGTTTTTGGATTGACAGTCACCCCAGGCCTTTCCGAGCCGAACTAGAGCCGGTCGCTGCGCAGTCCAGTACAACAAACACCACTGACCACCCAGCTGAGTCATCTCCTGTCTAACACAGTGTCAAGTGTGTAGTTGTTCTCTGACAACATTCAATGTTTGAGTTGAGAAGAGAAATGAGATCTCATGAGTCCCGACCAGGGAACGCCTGGCAGGAAAGATGGAGAGAACAGTGCCGTGTGTTTTCTTTCCTGTTGCTTGTTTCATTTTTCTTCCTTCAGAGGAGGTGAGGAGAGGAAAGTGAAGGAGACAGAAAATAGCATAAATGGGACTCTGTCATGTTGTTTGTTTACATTGTCATAGTCAAGTCAACCACAAAGTGTGATTTTAATAATTTTTTAGTGGGGCTGTCAAAGTTAACGTGATAATAACACGTTCATTTTAATGCCACTAATTTCTTTAACGGATTAATGCAACTTGCAGTTTTTAGGTTGTAGCAGGGTCAGTTTTAAAGCTAGAGTGAAGAACGCTAAATAACGCTCTAAAGTTACACAAAATTTTGACGAGGAAAAACTGGCATGGTCATTTCAAAGGGGTCCCTTGACCTTTGACCTCAAGATATGTGAATGAAAAGGTTTTTTTTGGGTACCCACGAGTCTCCCCTTTATGGACATGCCCACTTTATGATAATCACATGCAGTTTGGGGCAAGTCATAGTCAAGTCAGCACACTGACGGCTGTTGTTGCCAATTTGAGCATATTTGTTATGCTAAATGCAGTACCTGTGAGGGTATTTGTCATTGTTTGTGTTATTAATTGATTTCCAATAAGAAATGTATACATTTGTTTGCATAAAGCAGCATATTTGCCCACTCCTATGTTGATAAGAGTATTAAATACTTGACAAATCTCCCTTAAAGGTACATTTTGAACAGATAAAAAATGATTAATGGTGATTAACTATGGACAATCATGAGATCAATAAATATTTTATTCGATTGACAGCCCTAATTTTTGATTTTAAAATGTTGTCTTTATTATTTTTAATCACCGTTGTCACACTCATATGGTCTGTCAGCGCGACGTAACGTTAGCTAGTGTCCGACATACCGTGTTTGTGTCGGGTTGTCGGTGGCATTATAACTGTGAACGTAGCAGTGCAGTGTGTGTACAGTTTATTTGTCCGTGAATAAATGCTACAACTCCTCCAAGCCAAGCTGCTGTATCCTGCAAAACCGACTCGGACTCACTTAAGGTGGGCTGTTAAGATGGACCTATTCTCCTTTAAGTGAAGAGTTTTGCTCAGCTTTTTAGTTATTTTTCAATATTTCTTTTAATCGTTTAACCGATAGCATTAATCGGTTATAATTAATGTCGGTTAAACAGTTAATTATTAACATCCCTAGTTGCTAACGACGTACAGCTAAAAGTTTCTGAACAGAACTCCCTCTTGTGAATCTACATATCGTGTATTCTGCGTGCGGCTTCGTGCACCGGACCGTGATGGTTTGGTACGAATACACAAACCGTTACAGCCCTAACACCAGCTGTAAAGTTTACATTTTTTCTTTTACAAGTTTTCAGCCTAAGAAACTCTCTGTGTGTGAGAGTGATTTTTGCTGCTCTGCAGCTGCAGAGAACTCATTAAAATTGCAGCACCTTTATTCTCCATGTTGGTTTTCTGAGTCCAAACACAACAGTGAATTCTTTTCAGTTCAATATATTTTCTGCTGTAGATTTAAAGCAGAAATTCATCCTTGAACATCTTCATACTGACAATGGACTCTGTGTCTGTGCGTCTTTTCTGTTGTTATGTAACTGCGGAAATATGAAGTACTCATGTTGTTGATTAATTATTGAGTTAAATGGTGTATTAGTGACAGTTTAATCAGATGTTTTATCCAACCAACGCACATATATTCAGTTAAGGATTATACAAGACTATTCGTCTCAGCTCCAGCAGTTTAATAACTTTGAGCTACTTCCTGCTTTCCTCTTGAATGCAGCAGCATTGGTTATTTTAAGCTGGTGGATGGACAGTGACCAATACCTGTATATTTTTTTTTTCTGGTCAGGACCTTTTCACAATTTGTACACCCACAGGAGCGAGTCCAGAATGCACTGCAGAAACCTGTGTTTTTGAATGAGCACAGACTGAAATCCTCCTGACTGGAAACCCTCTCAGTTTTGGTCTCTCTCTCCTCACCTACACAAACCTCTCAGCTGAATAAAATAAATTACAACACAACAGTGGCTGCACGGTGGTGCAGTGGTTAGCACTGGCGCCTCACAGCTAGAGGGTTGCAGGTTCGAAACCGGCTTGGGACCCTTCTGTGTGGAGTTTGCATGTTCTCCCCGTGTTAGCGTGGGTTTTCTCCGGGTACTCCGGTTTCCTCCCACAGTCCAAAGACATGCAGGTTAGGTTAATTGTGGACTCTAAATTGCCCGTAGGTGTGAATGTGAGCGTGAATGGTTGTCTGTCTATATGTGTCAGCCCTGCGATGGACTGGCGACCTGTCCAGGGTTTACCCTGCCTTCGCCCAATGTCGGCTGGGATCGGCTCCAGCCCCCCCGCGACCCCTAACGGGATAAGCGGTTGCAGATGGATGGATGGGACAACAGTGGCAGCGTACCGAACACCAGACTGATGAAACATAACTGTTTTAGGATATGAGGGGGTATTCAGATTATAAAAAACAACCCTTACAGATTAATATTTGCAGTGTAGGGTTAGACCCAAATTTGTAATCTTGAGTTCTCTTATTAAAACGGCGACTGATTCAAGAACAAGATTGGTGCGTTGCATGCAGAGGTGCTGTGGTTTTAGTGCCTAACAATCCGCCCAGCTGCAACGATAAACCGATGCACAAACAGGTTAAATGTATCATTTATCACCAGCTGCAGTGTATGAGCAAAACAGACAGCTGAGTCCCCGGTTCAGCCGTCCAGCAGAGGTACTGTAGCAGCCATGATGCTGCGTGTATTGTCCCAGTAAGTCTCCACCGCATCATTTAGTTAAACCGCTTGCATTTGTGCTACGTTCACAGCTGTAGCGTTGCTGGTGGTGTCGTGCCCGCCGTTGTCACACACATACGGTCTGTCAGCACGGCGTAAGGTTAACGAGTGTCCGACAGACCGTGTGCGTGTGTGTGTGGCGGAGGTGGGTGTGGGTTTGTCGGTGGCGTTATATGTCGGTGAACAAATGCTACAACTCCTCCAAGCCAAGCTCCTGTATCCTGCAACACCTGTTCAGACTCACTTAAGGTGGACTGTTATTCTCCTTTAAGTGACAAGCCGCTCCTCTTAGTTTTGCTCAGCTTTTTAGCTATTTTGTTTATATTTCTTTTAACCATTTAACCGATAATGTTAATCTGTTAAATTTCTTAATGTCGGTTAACGGTTAAACAGTTAATTATTAACGTCACTATGGTCCACCTTAAAGGTCAGCCTACCTTAAGTGAGCCTGGGGCATTGTTGTCACTAGCTTCGGGGCTAACTGCCTTCACTTTAATCGGCAGGTGGCAAGCAAGACACGGAAACATGGCTTTGTTTTTGAGCAGTTGTAGCATTTATTCACCGACCGTCTAAACTGTACACACACTGCACTGCCACGTTCACAGCTACAAGCTCGTTGCTGCTGACTTCATACTCGCCGTCAGTCACAGACATGCTCCCTCTCTTTCTTTACCGCACACTCGCTAACCTTAAGGGCCGCTGAGCTTGCAATACACTGGCTGGCAGAAACCCATCTCGTCACCCCAAAAAACACACAAACCTTCTAGTGAACAAACACAACGTGCGGCGTGCGCCTCGTCCCACCTCTACCGAAATGTCACAGCCTGTCAGACACTAGTGGCTCCATTAGTCCGTTTATAATCAAACATAATATTATGTTAATCACGTTGTCATATTGCTTATTACTAATGCAATACCATCTGGATTTAGCGTCGTGACATTGTCGACATATGGGGCTGAATGTGTCATAATGACAAATGCCGGTTGAGTCAATTTGCATGAAATCAAACGATCGTAAGATCGTACACCAGACCGGCAAAACTGGAAAAAACTCTAGTGGAGACCATGACTAAATCGCACTGTGCCAGTCGGGTTTTAGAGTGCACCCAGTGTTCAGCAGTATTATTTTATGGGACATTTTATGCCTTTTATTAGATAGAGATAGTGGAGTGAGTGAAAGAGATGCAACAAATTCCTGGCGGTATTCAAACCGGGAACATCATCACAATACCGACCATTCAAAACCTTGCACAGATAGATTTAATGCAGTCTGAAATCGCTCTGCTCAGTATTTATTTATTACCAGCATCTGACCCAAGACAAGATATCTGCCCTCTGTGTTGAGTGTTGGGTAATTTTGTTGGACTGAAGATAAATGAGTGTACTTTTAGTTACATTTAACCTGTTGTAAAGTGACGACTGCCTGTGTAACTAGCTGCATCCCCCAATCTCAGCAGTGACATTTAAGAGCGATATCATAACCAACAACAATGATATTCAGAACTGTCATGAAAAGCCACGCATACGCCCTTTCCATACACATAAACTGGTGCTTATAAAAGAAGAATAGAGAGAGAATATTCACCTCACACTCAGACCAGCCATACACTCAGTTTTCCACAGTGAGCTCGGTGTGACACAGTGAAGTGGAAATGAAAAATTAGGTGAGAGACAGCGTAATAATTAAACATTATTCATTTAGGTTTTTTTTTTCTCTGACATTTTCTGCAGTCAGCACAGACATACTAAATATTTTATGTTTAATTGGAAGCATCATTTTGTTTCCCTGTTTTAATCATCATTAATCTTCATTTTACCCGTATCAGCAAAGACTTGGGAAAGAAAAATTTTGATCGGTGCATCCTTAGATTCAAAGGTGAAATTGCAGTTTCTCTTTGCTGTTCTCTTCATTGACAGATGGAAAGACTGGTGGACTGGGTAAAGCTTTTTAGGGCTGCAACTATAGACCGTATATAAAGATGGACAACATAACAGCCTCTCAAAAGTGAAGCTAAAATGTCTTGATCGCGCCCTGGTGGCTGGCTGCAGTATAGGTCTTAAATCCCGCCCCCTCCATTTTAGTGGATGGGACATGGGCCAAACTAAAAAGTCAAAGTACACGTCAAATACATTTTTCCCTAAGATGGTTTCTGTCATTTTAGGTAGTTCTAATCACGCTGGTGTCAATGGTCATTTTTCTGATTAGTTTGGTTTTAATTAGTTATTTGATGCTATAAAAAGGGGGTGGGACGTCATGATTGACAGCTGTGATTGACACCTGCTCTGAGTGATGTAGTCGCAGCCGGAGGCTTTGAATTATAAGAGAGAGGAGATCTAACTAACTTTCCATCTGTGTAAAAGAACATGTGTGCATTTGATCATAAATGTAGTTATAGAGATATTATAGTTAGTTGTTGTATCTTTCTAGCCAAACAGCTACCGTGGTGCTAATGTAGCAGCTACGTGGCTCGCTCTAACAAGCTGCGACCGTTCTCGGCATGTGATTGACTCGGGTGGGTATGTGGGTGGGATCTCGATACCTCGTCTCCAGCCCCCCGATCACTACTGCGCAGACTCTGGCTCCAAATGACGTCAAAATCTCAAGATGGATATTTTGGCTTCACTTTTGTACAGTGGGAGGAAGTATAGACGTGTTCTATCTTTATTTACAGTCTATGGCTGCAACTAACAACTATTTATTAACATGCAAATTATTTTCTTAAATAATCGGTATATATTTAGTTTACTATCACAAAAGACAAAGAAGAGCAGCAAATCATCACAATCTAGAAGCCCAAACTAGAGAATGTGTGAAAAGGACTTTAACGATTCACCGATAATCTAAGTGATTTATTATTGTATAATTTATCAACTAATCACTTCCCCTGTAGAGGTATTTATATGCAAATAGATGATTGTCTGTCTACTCCATTTACATCTAACTGTGGGAAAAGAGACATGGCTCAGTTTCACAACCATTGAGATTTATGAAAAAGAACAACAGCTTTATAAATCTGATGAGAGGAGTGTGTGTGCATAATTCTGTACAGAATTATACTCCTAAATCTGCAGATTTTAAGGCATATGGTATTTATACTGTATTATAAGAACAGAACAAATTTGGTTTATTTAAGATAATCCTGCTGGCCTGAGGCCTGTACACACTGCGATAGTGAATGAAGACTTAGCCTATGTATAGACAGCTGAAGACATACGTTGAATCATTCTCTATATACACACTTCATTCATTCAGGTTTGTGTTGTTGGGCCCTCAGGCAGCGGGTCCGTGTATCAAACATGTATTTACAGCGACAGGTCACACGGGGTTACCTCCACGCTGCCTCGAACATTCAGACAGACGCCGTCATCTGCAGTCCTCCGGAGGCCGGTGATATTTATGAGTTGTCATAAATAAATAGGTATTGACAGGTTGAGCGGCTCGCATCATGTCTCTGTGTGGCAGCCGGATCAGCCCGCGGTTTCGCTCGGTGCTTCTGGTGACTAATGAAGTCCCCCGAGGCGTCTCTACCGCACGCCGCTCGTTTGTCGAGACGACGGCCTGCTCTGTCGTCCCCCTGCGAACGCTCCGGAGACTTTTTTGTCTCCGCTGTGGTGCCTCCACGTTCTTGTGCAGTAAAGTGCAAGTTTAGAGTTTTGAAAGAGAAAATCTTGCGCAGGTGTCGAGTCTGTCTTTATGCAAAGCGTGTGTCATTTAGATTTGTTTGTTTTGTTGTGGTACTTCCGTTGGGACGACGTTGGTATTCTGATACTGAGTAATTGAGCTGTTAAAAAAAAGCAAAGCAACCCACGCTGTATGTCTATGTATATGTATTTGTATTTGTCGTTCCACCTAAACCTAACACTCTGTTTTGGCAGCAGCTGTTTAAAGATCCAGAGGCTGCTTCTCTCAGGAACAACACCGAATCCTCTCTCACAACTAAACTTGGTTCAATGGATGTAATCCACTGTTTAAAAAAAAAAAAAGAAAAGACATAGGTGTCAAGTAAATCCTATCTGGCAGCTGAACATGGCTTGGCAGGAGTCTCTCAGTCTGCTGTGGAGTCATGATGTCTTTAGTCTTCCATCAAAAGCAGGTTTTTATGTGTCATCCAGTCCAACAACTAGTTTGCTGCAAGGCTGAAGTCTTCCTCTGCCACAGACTGATGTGATGCCCCGCCAATAATCAGATTCAAGGGACGTTACAGGCAAAAAAAAGTCCAAGGCCCAAATAAAACTTAATTTTTGTTTCACGTGGCAGAGAAGAATACATTAACAAGCCTTTAGCAATCTTGGATGGGTGAAAAATAGAAACAGCTTTGCTATTCACAGCTCATGGGGCAAAAATATGAAGTTTGGCCTGAAGGTGTGTTTAGACAGAACGGCAGGCAAATTTAAGGCTTCGCAATGGCACACAAAGTCAATGGAATGAAGAGTAGACATGGATTCGCCCGGGGCGGTGTGAACCGAGGCAAAAACGTGTCTACGTGAGTTGAAAATTATCCCAGGCTTTATGAATCTGCTTTGTAGACGTACAGAGACGAGAGGAATAAAGGAGAGATTGGAGGGAAATAACACAAAGAACTGGAGTTGGTGATTGAGCGATGAAGAGAAACACACAAGTCCAACACTCGTCAGTTTCTGGCTAGTTAACAGCTAACGTCTATGCAGTTGGTTCATTGGCTGTTTGGTACGAATCAACACACACTGTACAGACAGTCCAGCAGTCAAATTTGCGTGAATAACGCTGAATAAAGCTGGGACTTATGGCCATTTTAAGCCGTCAGTATCGTCAGGCTCATAATGATCGGCAGCCGATCTCCATTGATCATCCCTTTCCACCTTATTCCTAGCCCTCACGATGTCTTGCGTCAGTTGTGGGCACAACTTCTGGCGCGTCGTGTCACTAAACCGGGATTTTACATGGTAACGGTACGCTAATCGTCACTCCTAGAGCGATTGTATTAAAACATTTTTAGTAAAACATGCGGGAACATCACCCATTACAGCTCAAACAGGATAATGTCATCATACCTCTGCCTTCTACTATGGAGGGATGGGAGGACGACCTGAAGAAGTAGCCTCAGATAATGTACACTAGCATATTTAGCTACTTTATTGACTTCGTTGCTACAGACGGTGAAGCGATGAACAATCTGAAAAGCTCTGAGGCAGATCAGTACTTCCACAGTAACAAGGTTTTGTTTTTTTCTACACACATATAACCGTACTTAAACTTGTAGTCTAATGCTGCCCTGCACTCCGTGCCATTAACTGCCTTACATACAGAACATACTGCAAGTGAATCAACCAAAATGAAAACTCTACCAATAGTTACCATCAAAGTGAATAGATTTTTCAGCAAAATCACCACAAATTTTTGACAAAAAGCTTGTGTTTGTGGAGCTTGACCCGCAGTCGGAACTGGAAGTTAGAATATCTTCACCTCTGCTGCTTCGATTTTGACTCTTTATAAAATCTGTCTCCCACAAGTCCAAAGACTTTATCAGAGTGAATTAATAAATCCCTGTGGTGTTTTTTTTTTACAGTATTTCCAATAACATTTTTAATGTGCAGGGTGAAATTATAATGTAGATCTAAACGTGTTTTCTGTTCTCTCTCAGAGTGTCATTATACTCTCCAGAGCAGTGGAGCGTAAGCAGTCACTCAGTCACATGTTTGGGGCTATTGTGCCTCAGCACAGTGTGATTCTCCTCATTTATTTATGTTTTTATGTCTTTTACAGGAAGCTTCTCTATCATGTTGAGTATACAAATGGAGCTCCAGCAGTGCTGCAGCTATTCTTTTAATCGATTTTTTACTTTAATGTTCAGTTATCAGCAGCTATCTATCTGCTCCCAAATGAGCAGAATATATCTCCAAACAAAACATTACATTTTCTTTTTTTACTAAATGTTATCATTGTAGGTCTAATATTCATAGAAAATAAATTTCCATTGTAATCAGTCAGTTCAATGTGATGATCTGTGGCATTAATAAGCATCATCCCACACAGCCCTTTATGTTTCTATGGTTCCTTTGTATTCTCATGAACTATTAATTGGGTGGAGGTACTGTAAAGCACAAAGGCTCTGCAGATTTCAGTCTGTGAAATTGAAAATGACACCTTTTGTATTTGCAATCAGTTTTCTTTTCATAGCCGAACCCTCCAGACCGAAGTCACTTCTGATTGAATTTCTCCCTCCGGGCCGCACACACTCATCCTGTTTTAAACCTTTGAATTACCTCTTTATTTGTCAGTCATCAGAATCTCTCGCATTATTCCCCCCGTCTGGAGCTTTAGCCTTCAGTCTCACTCTGAGTGGTTGTTATCGAACCATCCATCCATTAGCTATGCCTGCTTATCCTTGAGGGAAGCAGGGGGGTTTGGAGTCAGTCCCAGCTGACATAAGGCGAGAGGCGGGGTACGCCCTGGACAGGTAACCCGTCAACCACAGGGTAGTTGTTGTTTTAGTAAACACAATAAGAAGCTGTTGGCTCTTCAAATGTAATGAAATATCTAAGGCTAAACAATATATTGTTTTCTTATCGTCATCGCGATGTCAACTTGCACTATAGATTCAAAAAATATTACATACAGCAATATTGCACTTTCAATATAGTAACAATAAGGGCTGTCAATTGATTAAAATATTTAATTGTAACTAATCGAATGATTGTCCATAGTTAATTGCGGTTAATTGCAAATTAATCACACATTTTTTATTTCTTCAACATGTACCTTAAAGAGAGATTTCTCAAGTATTTAATACTCTTATCAACATGGGAGTGGACAAATATGCTGCTTTATCAAATGCATGTATATATTTATTATTGGAAATCAATTAACAACACAAAGCAATGACAAATATTGTCCAGGTACTGCATTTAGCATAAAAAAATATGCTCAAATTATAACATGGCAAACTCAAGCCCAACAGGCAACAACAGCTGTCAGTGTGTCAGTGTGCTGACTTGACTATGACTGGCCCCAAAATTGCATGTGATTATCAATATTCTCAAAATCGCCATGCCTGTTTTTCCTCGCCAAAATGCAGTGTACTGTGGAGCATTATTTAGCCTCCTTCAAGCTACTATGACATGGTTGGTAATTGATTCCTTAGGTTTTTCTAGTTTCATACGATGCCAGTTTCTTCACTCTAGCTTTAAAAGTGAGCTCGCTACAACCTCCGAAAGATTGAATAGCGGTCGGGCCCAGCGTTTTGGAGAAACGATACGGTATCACACAACATAATATTGCGATACTCATGTGTATCGATATTTTCTTACACCCCTAACGCCCTGTTTCTGTTTATTCCTCTCGCTCGCTTTTTTTCTCACCTGCAGTGGCCCACAGAGATTTTGATATTTGATGAGTAAAGACATAAAAAAAAAAAAAAAATCCTTATAAAGTGTGTAAAGTAAAAAAACAGGTCATATTGGGGCTTTTTTACCCCCTCATTTATGTCTCCTGAGGTGCTGAAGACATTTCTCTTTGAACCGTGTTAGTTTCGGTCCCTGATCAGGGTCTCTGTAGCAAACAGCCCATGTTTTAACTCTCTTTGATCCCTCCACCAGCACATATAATGATCACCCGCGGAAACGGGGATTATTTTATATGCTTTCCATGCACAGCCTCTCATTTAACTGGGATGAAGGAAACAGGAGAGATGTCCCTGAATCTGACGAGCTTCAGTCGACCACTACTGTACCTTTTCAAAGAGACGGATGTTTGTCTTTTTCTTTACACTGCTGTGTGTTTCAGTAAGAATACCATATTTCTGCAAGTTATCACTAAAATTAATTTGGTTTTCATTTCCACACCAGCCTCCACTGATTGTTTATTAAAATAACAATAGCAGCATGATTCATGATGACCTAATACACTGATTAACTGGAAGTATTACTGGCCACTTCTGCACAATTTACATATCGTATGTAAGATCATATCTAGAAGTTTACAAACCTCATTCAGTCATTCATTTTTAGTTTGTGCAGTTGTGACATCACATCATTGATGTATTGAGACAGGTGGATACGGGCGCGGCCAGTCAGCTGCCAGTTTGTCCCAGTGGTCAACTAAAAATCCCCAACAGTCCAGGAAGCATCTCCCCCCGTAGATTATAAAAGAGATATCTGTAAAGCTGTTGACAAGACTCCTCCGACCGAAAACACTTTCTCTGTGTATAGAATTTTTAAACTATGAATGCTTAATATTTAAGTTTCCTAAAGCTTTAGTCTAGTTTAACACAAAGAGTAGAAGTTGTGGGAAACAGCTTGCTTGGCTTTGTCCAACGTGCAAACATACAGCTAGCAACACAGCCGAAGCTATTAACATGGTGTGTCTCAATTAATGTTTTTGCATTACGTTTTCAGGATGTCCGTCCGTCCGTCCGTCCCTCCGTCTGTCCCATTCTCGTGAAAGCAATATCTTAGGAATGCCTGGCGGGAATTACTTGAAATTTGGTACAAACGTCCACCTGGGCTCAAGGATGAACTGATTAGATTTTTGGAGGTCAGAGGTCAAATGTCACTGTGACTTTGCAAAACACATTGTTGGCCATAACTCAAGAATTCATATCCTAATTATGACAATTTCACACAAATGTCTAACAGGTGGGGCTGTCAAAGTTAACGTGATAATAACGCGTTAACGCACTACTAACACAACTAATTTCTTTAACACAGTAACGCAACTTGCAATCTTAAGGTTGTAGTGGGCTCAGTTTTAAAGCTAAGAAATCCATTGCTACCAACCATGTCATACTAGCTTGTCGTGAAGGAGGCTAAATAACGCTCCAAAGTTAGGGCAAAGTTTTGGTAAGGAAAAAGTGTTATGGCCATTTTTAAAGGGGTCCCTTGACCTCTGACCTAAAAAAAAAAAACACTCACTACGCACACATTATGCTGCTCTTCTACCAACTTAATATGTAAACATGTCGATTGCACTTAAACCCGGCCTTAGCCCATTTAACACGCTAGTTGGCCTACTGCGAGTATCAAAGGTTGAGCGTGGCGTGGCATTTTAAGTTGTTTTCTTCATCTACGTTCTACTTGAAATGCGGGACAGGGGCGTAAAGTGTGGGGCTCCAATCAACGAGGGAGCGACTAAATGCCCCTGCTGCAGAATATTTGTTTCATTTTATTTTATCCCCAGTCCTTCAGATGACAACTTTTTACTAGCGTCTTAGTCAAGTTTCATGTTTGTGATAAAAGTTTACATGTTTCACATCATTTTCAACTCGATTCATTTTCTTATTATATCACATTTGATTTGTATAATGTTTTGTGAGTAAAGTTTTCAGATTTGGAATTTAATTGTTTTTTAATTGTTTTCAGATACATTTTGAACATACATGAGTATAACCATAATTATAACCATATAACATCAATCCCTACAATTTATCAAAAACATATTTTATGGGGGACTCACTCAAATGACCGACTTTAGGTTCCGGGGACTCGCTACTTTGAAACCTTTCAACATCATTGACCTTTTAATTAGTGATCTTTTGAGGTGTATTTAGTGGGTGCACTTTTGAACATTGGACAAAGCCAGGCTAGCAGTTTCCCCCTGCTTCTTGTCTTTATGCTAAGCTAGGCTAACCACGTCCTGGCTCCATCTCCGTACTTAACACATAGACTTAGATTTGTCTCTGTTGTGAAGTGACAGGCTCCATCGTTACTGAAGTGACTGACACAGTTGCCCATTTCTCTGACAGCAGAAAGAGAAGAGAGAAGAAGTGAGAATAGGAGAAGACAGAGGTTGACTTTGGTTGTTGAGAGAAGCTGTCTCCCAGGTTTGTCATGGCTGATTCTCCCCCACAGCGCCTCTGCTCTCCGCTGATAAAAACACACAACACACAGGCCTTCACGTTCCTTCACATACAGTATATAACTTCAAGTAGCAGCTGCCCACATTGGCCTCGTTGTCATCAAACACTCGGATACTTCCAGATATTTCCCCTCCATTTGTTGTCCTCATTGTGTTTGTTGTTTGAGCAGCAGTAGAAATTTAATGTTCTGGAAATAATTGTCATCCTCGTTGGGATTCAGAGCGCCTGGTTTGGAGACTCATTACTGGTCCAGGAGTGTGAGTGGAGGGGAGAGGTAGAGCTCACATGAAATCAGGTTTCTCTTTTATTATGAACAACACAAACTACTGTCATGTTTTGCAGCAACAGCACAGTAAAGGTTTGGGCTAGTTGGGCTGCTGTATATCACACACAGACACTGGCTGTAGCGTGGGGTTTTCTCTCAGGAGGAGCTCTCTCCACTTCTTTACCAAACTGTGATTGACCATGATTGTCACCAGCTCCTAACACACCCTCTGATGATTCTTCTTAATGTTTCCTTGTGGGCCCTGAGTGCACTTTGCACCTGCTGCCAGAAAAATATGAAGTGCCCTGGCACTCACTTGGCACATTGTTCTGAGTTAAAATCCTCAAGATTTTCATTAAAGCAAGCCCCATTTCTTCAACAATAACAGCCAGTGGGTGCATCCCAAATCTCTTAATTGCATCCACGTTTCCCTTCCTTGCGTCCCTCCCATCGCGGATGCATGGAGGGATGCAAGGAAACAACGCAAGTGAGGGAAACATGGACGGAAACTCTGTGAGAAATATTTGAAGCTTTGTGGCACAGCAAGCTGACATGTTCTTCTTTCTGTCTGTCTCCATCTCCCCTGTTACAGTTCGCAGTGTTTTCCCCAGTGTTTCCAGTTTCAGTGCCCCGAACAGTGCTGCTGCAGCACTACTGTACACGCACACACCTCTACACACAACAAACAGTGATACCCGTCTGAGAATAACTAATAGAAATTGTGATTAATCGCAAGTTAATCACACATTTTTTATCTGTTCAAAACAGATAGATAGATGGATAGATACTTCATTGATCCCGAAGGAAATTTAGGCATCCAGTAGCTTAAACAACACATCCAACACCGATACACCTTAAAATGAGATAAAAATGTACCTTAAAGGGAGGCACCTTTAGGTACATGTACCTAAGAGATTTGTCAAGTATTTAATACTCTCATCAACATGAGAGTGGGCAAATATGCTGCTTTATGCAAATGTTTGTATATATTTATTATTGGAAATCAATTAACAACACAAAAAAATGAAAAATAATGTCCAGAAACCCTCACAGGTACTGCATTTAGCATAAAAAATATGCTCAAATCATAACATGGCAAACTGCAGCCCAACAGGCAACAACAGCTGTCAGTGTGTCAGTGTGCTGACTTGACTATGACTTGACCCAAACTGCATGTGATCATCATAAAGTGGGCATGTCTGTAAAGGGGAGACTCATGGGTACCCATAGAACCCATTTTCATTCACATATCTTCTTCACGACAAGTAAGTATGACATGGTTGGTACCAATGGATTTGCGTTAACTTTGACAGCCCAAATTTTTAAACATCGTCCTAAACCATGAAATCGAATTAATTGATAAAATCTATTTATCGCCCAACTCTACTCTGCACTGATAACAACTTTCACTACTTCAGTTTTCATGTCTATAACATGAAAAAAGTACTGAGGGTTGAATTTTAGCAGCTGCTCTGTGCAGAAATCCACCACAAAAGAATTTCCATGTGAATAGAAACACTTCCTTCTACTTTATCTGACACGTCTGTCCTTGTGAGTGAGCAGACATCTTTCCTTATCTCTGAGCAGAGAGTCCCAGGAGCTGCAGGCTGTCATTATGTTGCTCACATGACAAATACATTCAACATATTGCTATTGTCTCTTTCAGTTGTGCAGTCATCAGAGCTGCTCTCTCTCTGATCACCTCTCAAGATCCGCTCATGTGCTGTGACGTTCCTTCTGTTCTTCGATGGCAGCAGTCTGCTTTGACTTTTCCATCCCACTCAAATTGTATTTTAATTAATGTCAAATCAGAAATCAAAAACTTTGACCAGTAATTTCCGGACTGCAGTAAAAGAACATTTGGTAGTGCTGTTAAAGTCTGAATGATACTGAGATAAAATCACACTTACAGTTGATGGATTCCTGATAAGTTGTGTTAAATTTAGGTCTGTCAAAGTTAACATAATAATACATTAACGCAAATTGGTTTTAACCACTAATTTCTTTTACTTATTAATGCAACTTGGGATTTTTAGGTGGCAGTTGGCTCAGTTTTAGAGCTAGAGTGAAGATACTGGCATCATATGAAACTAGAAAACCTAAAGAATCCATTGGTACCAACCATGTCATACTAGCTTTGAAGGAGGTTAAATAACACTCAAAAGTTATGCTATATTTTGGTGAGGAAAAGCTGGCATGGCCATTTTCAAAGGGGTCCCTTGAGCTCTGACCTCCAGATATGTGAATGTAAATGGGTTCTACGGGTACCCACGAGTCTCCCCTTTACAAAGATGCCCACTTTATGATGATCACATGCAGTTTGGGGCAAGACATAGTCAAGTCAGCACACTGACACACTGACAGCTGTTGTTGCCTGTTGGACTTGAGTTTGCCATGTTATGATTTGAGCATATTGTTTATGCTAAATGCAGCCCTGAGGGTTTCTGGACAATATTTCTCATTGTTTTGTGTTGTTAATTGATTTCCAATGATAAATATATACATACATTTGCATAAAGCAGCATATTTGTCCACTCCTATGTTGATAAGAGTATTAAATACTTCACAAATCTCCCTTTTGAACAGATAAAAAAATTTGCAATTAACTTGCGATTAATCGTAATTAAACATTTTAATTGATTGACAGCCCTAGTTATATAATTTTTTTTTTTTTTAAGTTGCATTATTTTATTTTCTGCCCTTCATAATGTAAATGTTAATCTGGAAACACGTGAGGAAATAAGAATTAGAAATTTATATCATGATTGTCGCACCGTTATCTCCACATGTTGTGATATCTAGTTATTCAGAATCACATAGTAAACATGTCTTTATGCCATTGATTTAAATGGTGTACTGTTTTTGGTAGAACTGTATGTTTATAGGTACACTTCTGTTTAACTTTGAGCTTCTTTATATCAGTAGCTGAGATGTCTGGTGGAGACAAACCACACAGCTCTATTTATAGTTGACCTTTTGGTCTTGTAGCTGCTGGTTCAACACATACAGCTGTGAAACTCGAGACCTCTGTTTGTTTATTAAATTAATTCAAACACCTTAAAATATGCAGCCTCAAGTTAATTCACACCCGTTTGCCTCATTTCATGTCTTTTTATTGACTCTATATGCAGTCGTTCTGAGTCTAAAATTTGCTTTTAATTCAGTCTGAACACACATTCACCCGTCTCCATCCATAAAAATCTACTATAAATTTCAGGTTTTGGTATTGGACAGATGTTTCAGACTTAAATCATACTATACTGGCCTAAATATCAGATGACTTTAATTATAAGATAACCCCTTTTTCCAACAGTTTTTTTTTTTTGGAAAAATACTTTTAGAACACTTCTACATAGTTGTTTTGGGAAAGTTTCCCCTGAGATACTAACACAGACTAGAAGCCTTTTCTCTCGTAGAAATGAAACATGAAATAGATCCATTAAAGCACAACGTAAATGTCCATCATCTCGTCTCATCCTCTCACTCTCTCCTGTCAGCCTCTTGAAGCAGTCGGGATGATTGTTACAGTTATCAGACTTCAGTCTTTTTGAATTCCTCACCACGACGAGCAGTGACAGCTGTAATCTTGATAATGATTCGGTCTTCGGTTTCTACAGTAAAGACATCGACTCTTTTTCACTCCTCTGGAATTAATTTCCTCTGTGGCAGAAAAACATCTTACATGAGCTGTCAGAAACTCCTGAAGTTTAAACTGGACTAACTACTCACTTTTAGGGCTCACTATGGGAGTCGCACCTTAAACGGACTTGCTAGCCTAGCCACATAGTCCTGACGTCATGTCCCGGTCTGACCTGCCTTCCACTAGCTTCTGTAACTCACTGCAATCTCTCATTGAGCACTTCTTTCATCTGGCTTTTTAGGAAAAGTGAAACGTGTTCCTGGGGTTGAAAGACAAATCAGCATCCACCAGCATGGCAGCACGTCATCATAACTTTGTTTCTTTCATCAACATAGTATCCCCCACACTCTTCTAAAGTCATTTTTTCTCCTTTTTAGCTGTAATCTCTTAAAACGTCTACACCGTTCAGTCCTCTCAGTCCTTTGGAGCACCTCAACTTGCCCATGATCTTGGGACCATGGTCTGGTCTGTTGGCAACCGGATGTTGTGCCGTCCTCGGACAGAAAGGGTGAAGCCAGTAAAATAGTCCTTTGGACAGATGGTAAAGCTCTGGATAGTCCTGTACTAAAATGATTAACTTCTACTCCATATATGTACTGTAGATTGATATTTACGGAAATAAAAAAAGCTATATGTCGGCTGGGATTGGTTGTTCATCATCACATGACATGCGGTGCATGCTGCAGCGTTGCAAAAGTTGAACTATTTTTATCATTCTTCTTACTTCTGGTCCAGAACTTCTGGGTTCTGGTCCAGAAGTAAGAAAACGTCTTTCACTTCGGCTCTCTATTAAGGCCACAATCTGAAGTTGTAAATGCTTTAACACTACTCCTTAAATATAATACAACCTCACTTTTTCAAACATAATCTCCATAAAAAAAAATGGTCTTATATTCTTACCAATGCAATAGGCTTGTCGCGGTAGTCGGTGTTACCTGTGTTACACGGTGGTCGGGCACACACCGATTACATCAGGTACCCACCGTCGTTTAGCTTTTTGTACAGAAATAAAACCCATTTAGTTAATTTTGGTGTATCAGCGCGGTGTTATCAAAACATAGTTGGACAACGGACGCTACAAACTGAAAGAGAAAGTGTCTGCTCCGTACAGTCTCTGCTCAGAGTAACATGTGTCATATTTCACACATACAGGAGAGCGTTGACAGACAAGACGATGGCGGAGGATTTGGTGTCTATTTGCCTATTTGGCAATATTTCAGATTTAAACCTAATGCTGTCAGGGAACCATAACGTTAATGAGGTAATCACCATGAGGACGACGGAGCGGTCGCAGCCGGTGTGCGCAGCGGATCAACGCCGGTTGGAAACCTGCAGCCTCGCAGCTAAAGATCTACCGGAGAGGGCAGACGGACATCCGATGTTAAAGATCAGAGTCAGCGCACTACACATATTAAACGTCATCTTGTCTTGTAAGATGGTAATGGTAACACCGGTGTGGTCACAAGTTTATTAACTGGTGGGAAAATGTCCTCACCGTCACATCCCTACAATAGAGTAATTAAATGTTTTGTTCCAGGATCAGAGCTGCACTTAGCATCATGAAAGATGAGCCTGTCTCCTGATTCTGATACTGCGGACAGGACAGCAGCTCAAATGAATGTAGCAACGACTGCCTAAAGCTGTAGAGTCACTTTATGAAACCGTCCTCTCTGGAGGCTTGTGGACTGTATTCAGAATGGTTCTGAAATGTCATGACGTCTCCGCGGCCTGAGTCGTCAGGCTGCGACGGGTGACACTGGAACGTATTTTGCAGACGATGAAGTGGTTTGAATCGGATTGTGCTACCCCGGCTGCATCTCTCTGGTTGCTCTAATCTAATAAAAGACTTCAACTTCTCCTGAGCAGCGATGATCAATTGATTCAAATGGCCTCAGCGGACGAGCCGAGGCAGCGCTCCGCTTCTATTTTTATCCCTCCACTGGTGAAGTCACAGCCGTCATCTCCCTTCTCTCCAGTCCAGTCTTTTCAATCTCCAGATTTGCCCTCTCCTCCTCCTCCTCAGTTTCTCCTCCGTCGTCCCCGCTCTCCTCCCGTTCTTCCTTCCTCCTGCTGCGACCCAGTGGAGAGCTTTACTGCCTCATTGGCTCGATCCACCAGCAGTCATTAGGGAGAAGAGGCGTCTGTTGGATTCCAACACTCGTATAACTGCTGCTTCTTGATTTTTCTGAGTCACAATGTCTGTTTTCACCTCTAAAACTCTCTCATCTAGGTAGGGTGATGGTAAGTTTAACTGTTGAATGAGCTTTTAAACAGCCAGATCTACCAAAATGACCAGGAAGCCTTGGTGAGATCATGATCGCTGTCGCAAACTGTCTTTAAGAAACTCTAAATCTGCAGCTTATTCCATATTTAGTTTAGAGCTGCAACAATTGATCGATTAGTTGTCAACTATTAAATACATTTCCAATCGGTTTGAGTCATTTCTTAAAGGGCTGGTCCATTATTTTTTATTTTTATTTTTAGGTTTTTATATCGCCCTGTAGCTTCCAGTGGTGCTCCTTATGTATTCCAATCCAAACATTCAAATTTTGGTCAAAGCATGTATGTTTTAGCATCAAAAATCTTAAAAACTTTTCCCCACGTGACCTGACATTTCTGAATGATGGTGCTGCAACTTGTACAGTATATATACATCCTTATAGTCAGTGTATTAATACAGTAACTTAGATGGCGGTCAGCTTGCTCTCAGTTTGGAGAAGCAGACAGGAGTACCAACACAACTGGTGGTCAAACCAAGGTTGTGATTGGCTGAGCAGGGAGCTGCATCATGACATATTCACTGTTGTTTACTTTGCTGTGATGCTGCATTGACTCCCTTTGACTGACCCTCACTTGGAGCTGGAGAGATCCAACAATGAGACGGCAACAATATGAGGAAACCGCTGAGAAAGCAGCAACCGCAGCAACGCTTCCTTCCTCTGATACTGAGGGACAGATTCCTGGATCTGAACCAGAACTCACTAGCAGAATGTCTATAGAGGGTTTGTACATAATGCCAGTGTTGGTGTAGTCGCCATGGTCACTCCCACCTGGGTGGCAGACAGGCAACAATTCAGCCATCTGCCACTGTTTATTCAGCTGGAGGAAGAAACTTAAGAGCTGCTGTTCAATAAGCAACACAAACCGATTCAGAAGAAGTTCAGACACGTTTTTACAGACAGAAGAGTAAAGAAACAATATATTAAAGCCATTCTTTAAGAATTAACATGATATTGTATTGTAGTTTGCAGGCACTGACTAAAAAGCATACATTACTACATACATACTATACATTGTAATATTTTGTGTACAAAAACTCTTTTGGACCCAAACATTGTTTTAAAATGTCACCATTTCACAATGTTTGGCTGAGTTTAAGGCCTGTATGGTTTTTACTCTACTAGCAGCATGGCTCTATGGTTTAATGTCTGTCTGTCTGTTGGTTCACCACTTTGGTCCAGACCAAAATATCTCAACAACTATTGAACAGATTGCCATGAAATTTTGTACAAACTTTCATGATCAGCAGAGGATGAATCCCACTGAATTAGGTGATCCCCCGTCTTTCTCCTCTAGCGCCACCATGAGGTTTACGCGTGTGCTTTTGAGCGAAATGTCTCGACAACTATTGCATGGATTGTTGCCATGGAATTTGTTACCCATCTTTGTTATATTATCCATGCTAGCGTTAGCATTTAGCTCAAAGCACTGCTAGTACAGCCTCACCGAGCTGCTAGCATGACTGCAGACTTTTAGACATGTTGTCTTAAATCAACGTATCCTCATACAACCGTTCATATAATATCTTACGAAAAGTTATTCCTCATTTTTCCTGCGTTTTCCTATGAAAACACGAGACGAATGTCCAGCAACACGTGTCAATTTCCGCTCGTTACATGCTTTTCAAATAAACACAGAAAACAACTCGGTTAGGTTTAGGCAACAGAAGTAGTTACTAAGGTTTAGGAAAAGATCAGAGAAGTGGCGTTACTAAAGTACTGACGTTATGTAACAAATAAGTCAATGTTTGGGTTGGGTCTTGGTACTTCCTGGTTCACGGTTATATGGATGCATACGAATTGATTTGGTATATATACAAATTACAGTGCATTACTTTTTGTAGGTGTAACTGTAAACAGTGTATGAGAACAGCCTGCTTAAATTGCTGTTCATTTATAACAGTTTTAAACAACATTAAAATGATCTGGAGGCACATACATCCTTTTGTTGCAGCCACACAAATTGAGAAACCCTATGGTGTGTTTTTATGTGATCCTGTGCAGGTGTTGTGGATCAAATTGTTACCTGGACAGGTTGAGCTGTTGCAGAATGACACTGACAGTGGTCTGACCGCTGGGAGGTTTAGAACAGACAGACGTTTGATGATTCCTGACAGTCTGAAATAAGAGAAGCAGCTGAGGATCGATTCTTCCCTCCTCCATGTGGTGAAATCTCATTTTGACTCATGGTGATAATCTGCGCCTGTGTCTACAGGAAATGAGGCATCGAGCAATAAATCTTGAGGAGAAAAGCAGTGATGATGAATTACCCTGCGAGGGGAAAGCTGGTGATGGTAACGGATGGACCAGACAGAAACAGCAGGGCTAATATAGCCTTATGGTGAAGAATATTATTACAGGATTGTTCTGCACCTGATGGGATTCAACAAGATACAAAAGTTTGCTTTTGTTCAATATCTGTAAGGCTCATAGCTTTCAGTTTTTACAGATTTTCTCCAAAAAATACATTTTTTATAAGAGGATCAGATCAATTTAACCCTTAAACCAGCTGTTTCCGCCCCCTCTGAACGAGGCGAGCAACCTTCACCTCCTCCACCCTCTGGTTGAATGCCATGATATCAATGAGCAATATGAATTTTTATCAAATAAATATTTATAACTTTGAAAAATGGAAATCTACTCAAAGATGAATTACTCTGGTAATATGCTGATTACATAATGTGATATTTTTTAACTATTTTATACTTTTTGCATTCGTGTAGCTGCAAGGTTCCTGTAAGGGTTTACAGTAAATGATGTAAATTTGCTGCACATTGTGACCCCTAGACCACTGTGTCTCAAAATGTCTTACGCTTTCTCTGTTAGTCAGTTGATTAAATTTAAATTCTAAATGTCAGCGAGACCCTGGAAACCGCAGCATTTATTTATAAAAAAAAACCGATGGATATGAGAAAGTGAAGGAAGCAGATATTTGAGTTTTCAGCGATACAAGGATATAGGGAGGGTAATTTACCATCAGACAAAATGTCCTAGTATTATCAGACTCACAGAGCTTCACTGACCTTTAATTGACCTGATCTGACATCATTTTAAACACCTAAAGCCAGCTTGTGTGAAGGACGGCGAGAGTCATAAAGCCATAGAAATGTGTTTTATCAGAACAGTATGTTTGTCGGGTGTTTGTGTCTGAGTGGACAATGAGCTGCTGCAGCGGTCAGCTGGCGGTGTTTATAAAGGGAGGGGAGGAAGTGTTTGTCTTCGGGGAGTGATCACTCTCACTCTCAGAGCTCACAGACAGCCTGATGTCTTTGTAGAAGAGAGAAGACTGAGACTCAGACGTCATGAGAACAGTTTGATGCTCAGGAATGTAGTGAATTAAATTCAGTTTGGAAAACAGATTTCACTGAGATAGAAAAACCTCCAAGCAGCAGGGCCTTTCATGGCTTTTACATCCCTGATGGTCATATGATTTATGTTGTCTGTGGGGTTTGAACTGGGGGCGCAAGAAAATATCGATACACATGAGTATCACGATATTATGTTTTATGTTTTGCGTTAACTATCGTTTCTCCAAAACGCTGTATCGATTTTGAATTAACCTTTTTAAAAATCTGATGACTGCCGGCGGACCTGACTGCTGTTCTGTCTTTCAGAAGTTGTAGCGGGCTCAGTTTTAAAGCTAGAGTGAAGGCCTGGTGTGTCATGGCCTTAATGAATCAATTGGTACCAAAGAACGCTAAATAACGCTCCAAAGTTACACTAAATTTTGATGAGGAAAAATTGGCATGGTCATTTTAAAAGGGGTCCCTTGACTTCTGACCTCAAGATATGTGAATGAAAATGGTTTCTATGATTACCCACGAGTTTCCCCTTTACAGACATAACTGCTGCATGCAGTATAAATGTATTATTTTCTCCTATTCTAAAATGGTGTGTTTGAATATTTCTGCATATTGGGGTCCCTAAACATTCTTGGAATTACATAAATTGGGTATCACTGTAAAGCTGAGACTCTTGTGGATCCAATGAGTCAAATTGTATTGATGTGTAATGATGTTAGTCCCCATAGTAATCATTTCACAATGACTTTTTGTTTTAACTCAGATTTTATACATATGGTGATGTGTTCTCTATAGTATGACAGTTTTCCTTATTTCCTCATTAGTTTTGAAAGAAAACACAATATATCGCCTTGTTTACAGTATCGCAATATATTGAATTGTTACCCCTGTATCATGATACGTATATCGTATCGCCAGATTCTTGCCAAAACACAGCCCTAGTTTGAACCTGATAAAAGTCAGGTTCTTTGCTGAGGTGCAACTTTACTTTGACATGAATCAGTTCTAAAGCAATCAGCACTTGAATCACTGCATGATAACGGTGAAATTATACATTACACACCTGTGGTTAGTTTATTTCTAGCAGAGGAATGTAACAGACCTGACAAAGAACACCTGAAAGAAAGCTCATATTGTTAAATTGACGTCATATTCTTGGATCCAGGGTGTCAAACCAACCAGAGCAGAATTACTAAGCTTTTGAATAATGTTTGAGTCGAGGAGAGCTTCACTTAGTATTTTTTTACGCGGTCTAATGAGATGAACCTGATGTGCTGGTTGTTTTTTCTGATAATGAACTTCTCAGGTTCACTGATCCTTGATTAGAGCTGCAGCAGACTGAACTCTGCTGCAGGGTAAAAATACCTGACAACAGCAGCCTGGTGTGTTATTTTACTACATGAACTAATCATTATGAGACATCACAGATGCAGCAGGAGTTCACTTTGAAATATTTCTTCATTTATGTTCTACGAGACTTCACCTGTTGCTGCTGCGTACTTACAAACTATGATTTAGTTTTCTCTTTTAAAGGAAATTCAGATTGTATTGTGAAACAGTGAGGAAGATTACACACCTTTTTCAGAGGAAAATTATGAGTCTCAGGATTTGAATATTGCAGCTGTCAGTTTTGGGATTCCTTTCCTTTTCATGGTTTCAACTTTGGGCTTCTTGGCAGAAAGACAGTTGCATTGGTTAATATATTCTCACTACATATGAAAACCCAGCAGATCACTGATCTTGGAGACCCTCTGACCTTTCCTCCAGAACGGCTGTCAGGAAATGTATTGATCACATTGCTGCTCCCCAGAGGACGAACCTTTACCCCCTGACCTTTCCAGGGCGGCTGTAGCTCAGTGGGTGGAGCGGGTCGTCCTTTAAAGCCCCCCTCCAGTGTATTTTGGCATTTCTATGATATTTCATATTTCTTGTTGATTATGCTACACTGTTTTCCAATTTTAGAAAAGAAGGTTGTTGTTGAAATGTGAATAAGACGTATGACTTTAGTAGAAGCTGCAGGCGCACTCATGCTCGTTTACTTCAGAGCAGCAGCAAACTGATAAATCTGTTTATCTGTCAGTTTGTCTTTCTAGTTAGTTAGCTAGTTAGGTGTAGTTAGCCAGCCCAACTTGTTGCATTGGCTAACTGAGGGGTTTCATTTTATTTTTATTGTTTCCTCCACCTTACTTTAGTGTGTTTATTTTCACAATGACATTTGTGTGTGCGGTGAACAGGTGCAATCAACGCAGTGAATTACACGAAATCCCACCGGAAGAGTTAACACAACACACTGACTACCTCTCTCTCTGGCTCTCTTCTTTACCGTCTCCTCCTGCTGGAGATAAATCAACGGAAAGCAGCCGATGCCGTATGGAGGTTTGCCGGCCTCTAACAGGTCTGGAAGACGGGGAGCGCACAACTTTCAGCCCAAAAGAAAAACAAGAGAAGAGTCTCGTTAGATAAATAAACGAACCACAGTGCAGCTCGGTGCGGAGTCGGTGCTGGAGCTGAGGTAAGAGCGGCCGATGAGCACCTCCAAAACGTACCGAAACTGCATTTCAAACGTTGGACCTCGGCAGCATGTCTATCCATCCTCCGTAGCGGGTACCCACAAGTCTCCCCTTTACAGACATGCCCACTTTATGATAATCACATGCAGTTTGGGGCAAGTCATAGTCAAGTCAGCACACTGACACACACACTGACAGCTGTTGTTGCCTGTTGGGCTGCAGTTTGCCATGTTATGATTTGAGCATTTTTTGTTATGCTAAATGTAGTACCTGTGAGGGTTTCTGGACAATATTTGTCATTGTTTTGTGTTGTTAATTGATTTCCAATAATAAATATATAAATATAGTTTCATAAAGCAAGCATATCATGTTGATAAGAGTATTAAATAGTTGACAAATCTCCCTTTAAGGTACGTTTTGAACAGATAAAATATTTTAATTGATTGACAACCCTAATAACGATGTCATAAACCTGCAGCCGCGAAATACAAGACACAACTTCCTCTTTCTGTTCCATGTTGGAGATACAAGGTTTTTACCTGACCTGTATCTCCTGGCAGGACGAGGAGCTTCAGTGTGTGTGTGTGATGTTAGTGAACACACACACACTAAGTGACTGTGAGGGACATACATTTCTCCTCCTGTCACTTCTGCTGTGCACAAACTATTTCAGTCTGAAGCAAACGTCTCTGAGAGAAAGAAACCAATCAGTCAATTTGTGGAAACGGTGTGACGGCTCAGTGGGCTGTGTGTGTGTGACTGTGTGTGTGTGTGTGTTGGTGTGTGTGTGGTGCCTGGAGGTTGTAGGGCTCTGGAGTGGTGCCACTGTGCTGGTGGCCAGTGTGAAAAAAGAAAAATAATAACTGCCTTGCAACAGTGCCTAATTATAAAAGGGCTCTTGCCAACAGCGCTGTGGTCAGAAACTGATGTCTCAGGAACAGATGATGATGTTTTAATAAAGTGCAGCAGTGACATCTGTGTGACACCTGCTGAAGATGGAACAAAAAATATACTAAGGATGTCACAAGAACCAATACTTTGGTGCCAAGTTGATGTCAAAATTCTGAAAACGCGACGGTGCACAGGGTACCTCTCTTGCGTTACTTTCGGACAGACCAGGGACGGCGTGTCAATATACGCTCGTTACTTGCATAGTGTCCTTTCAAAGTACACTTCCGTTTTCACAGGCGGTTAGGTATAGGCAACACAACCACTAAGTTAGGGTTAGGAAACGGTCGTTGTTGGCGTTAAGTTCACTGACTAACAACTCTTGTGACTCACGGAACTGAGCTCTCATCCTGCCGACTTCAACACGGGAGGTGCCATTTACATCAGGATGCGTTCAGGCTCTGTTCAGTAAAAGTGACAATGAAAATTGGGCGAAGGTAAATTGTAACATTATCATGATGTGTTCAAATGAAATAGATAATAGAGAGGGAATTATGACCTGTTTAACTTCGTAACAAAAACCAGTATGCAACGGTAATAAAGTAGTGTATGTTGAAGTACATGGGATTTATTGTTTTACTGTGGTATCAAATTGGTATCAAGAATCGTGGAAATTCACTAGTATTGGTATTGACTTCTAAGTATCTGGTATCATGACATCCCTAGAGCTGGTAAATTACTGCAGAGCTGGTTGGTTACGAAGCAGAGAGAAGATCCAGGCAGGTGTGGAAATGCAGTCTGATATAATTACCTCTGTGTACCCAGGCTCTGGGAAGATTACCCATCCTGTGTGTGTGTGTGTGTGTGTGTGTGTTTGTGTGCGTGTTCGTGGTCACACACACACACACACACACACACATACACTTTGCCCTCCGTCCATTAATCACAGACGTCTGACAGATATGTCTCGCTGTCGCTGGGTTTGTGTTTTCTCACGTTAGCTGCATCCTGATCCTGACAGCTGAAAGTGCTACCGGGAACGAAGAGAAGTGGTCGTTTTTCTGTAGAGGCATGACACACACACATACGCACACAAACAGAATATTCTTTGTGTTTATTGATCCGCCATCGGGAGGTCCCTGCTGCTGCCCAAATAAGCTGTTAACTGTCCTCGATAACCATATCATCTCCTCCGAGAGGAAGGAACCTAGAGTATAAAGCCTTAAGCATAAACAAACGTTAATGTGCACTACATAGGCACACACACACACACCTGTGTCACCTCCTCTCGTTGATCTCCCCCTGACGGAGGAGCAGCAGGTCGGATACTTGACCGTCACAGCTGGAAAAGTAAAAACCGTTAAACTTGTCGTCTCATCCCATCAGCAGAGTCTCTGCTCTAACCTGGAAACTTGTCCTCCTCAACACTCAGAGCTGTTATAGCAGGTTTAGCAGGTGTTTTTCAGAGTGGTAACAAAGGTGCTAATTAATTTATGAAGAGTCTACTTTTAGCCTTTCTCAGACTTTGCACCTTGTTATGCAAATGCTCCGGCAATTTAACATGTCATTGTTGTGTCTGAATATGCGCCTGAGTCACAGTAAAAGCTGCAACTGCAATGTGACTGAGTGCTGCTTTTCATTTAAATAGCTTCACTTAACTGAGAGCCTCACATGAACTACACCCCAGAAATGAAGGTCACTTCTACTTGTTGCTGTCGGTCTTTGCAACACATCTGAATGACTGATTCAAATGGAACTTGTGAGCTCGTGGTTAAGACATGGGAAGTCGTGAACACAATATGCTTGGCGTTCAAGTGGTTAAGTGATGAGAAAAATGTTGCTAAGCAACGGCAATAATAACGTCACTGTCGGCATCTAGAAGCCACCGAGTTTAGCAAGTTAGCGAGCGGGTAACATAATATAGGAACCGCAAAGACATAATGATAGATAAAAAGATGAGGCCGTTGGGAATATCAACATTTTCCTTAGACATATTATACATTTAAGAAGAAAAATTATATTAAAGACTAAATACTATAGACTAAAATTGCAATATATTAACTTATCATCTACCAAAAATGAACTTCCATGGCCACCGCCATTTCTGACATCAACAAACACGTCACAACTGGTGAACTCTGAGCTTTCAGAAACTTTCTACCTACGAGGTTTTGAACACCACAAGAGGGGGGTGTTCATATGGACTCTTCTACATTCCCGGGACTGTCAGTAGAGTCAGACACGAGTAAATCAGTTGTAGTCATGCCGCTCATGAAGCAATGACTGGAAAATATTTGACTTGTTGATTGTATTTACTGGCCAGGCATATGTTGGCCCCTGTGTTTTTTGGTCAGGTTTCAGTGTTACATTTACAGTACAGTGGATGAAAAAAGAATTTAACAGATTATTATTGAATCATATTTGTTATAACAGCAACCAAATGAAACTGTCAGAAATTAACAGGTTCCATAAACTGTATGAAGTGAATTATTATGAATATGAATTGTGTACAAGTTTTTAGAAATAAAAGGTTCCTCTGTGATTGGTGTTGTTAAATGTTGTCAAAGAATTGAGAATCCAAAGGATACCCGACCCTACCTGTTTCTAATGTAGTCTATCTGCTGAGTGTTGGATGGTTATCTATTTCTGCTCAGCTCTCTAGAAAGAATGGACTGTTTTGGGGGGCAAGGACCTTAAACAGAGGAACTACATTTAGGCATTGATTCCTGGGAAAAGTTTCTGGAGCTAGAAAAGTCAGTCTTTGTAACATCCCCAACACTTCAACCGTGCTCAAGTCTGAACTGAATGCCACTACATTATAGAAAGACTACAGCTTCAATAAATTACCATTTACCGTGAAATTTACTGATGACAGAACTGTAGACTTTTTAGTTTGTTTTGTCTCTTCACATCTGATCAATGTTGTCAGTTTGACATGTTGCTGTTTGATTTTATTGGGATTGTTTCATGAGGATTGACAGTTTGACAGTTCCTAGGATTGGCTGTCTGGTCTACTCAAATCACATCTTAGTGTGGAGGCATCACTCTGACTATTTGTTTTGCATAACAGATACTGATATCGTTCAATACACTGAAGTTTTGGGCTTTACAACTTTCATTCCGCATAGTCTGATCCTTCAACAGCTGAATCCACTGTTATCAGGTCAGTTTCTTGTGGATCATGTTGTTCATACAGCGCTGACACTGCAGTCAAATCGTTTCAGATTTTTCCTCTTTATCTAAAATTCATGCTCCTTCTTTGAGTCATAACTCAAATCTGAACAGATCAGACACGATAAGATGATCAGACATGATGCAGATTATAGATTTAGTGTGATCCATCGGCTTAGAAATCATTGAAAAAAGTCCCCCCCCCCTTATAACTCCAGAGCTTGCCTGAGAACCATCACGTTTTTATGTCTTATTCAGTATGAAAGTAATCCAGTGATAGTTGTGTGTACATCCATGGGTACATTACAACTGCTAATAGCTAATTCAGCATACTTTTAATGGAGCCAGTTTGCCAAAATGTAAATAAATATACGCTTAAAAAGCGTGGCTCAAGCTGTAGCCTACAGCTAACTCACTGACTTCATGGCAACAGTATACTTCCTATATACATTTATGAGAGCCTCCAAATTCGGGAAATTGTACTTCCAAAACTCAGATTTCAAAACAAGACAAGCTAATAAATCTAAATATGGACAAATAGCAACCAGACAATATTAATTATTATCTCAAAGTGTAATATTAAGGTGTTGCTCTGTCCGTACGCCTGTGTACTATACATGCAAAGCTTTTTGTTTTTGTTGAGGTTTCTTGTATTTCGCTGAGTAAAGAAAAGATCATTTTGCATATTAACATACAAATACAAGGGTTGAGACGAAATACTTATCTCCCGATTTGATACTATCACAATACTTGAGTGTCGATTCGATATGCATTGCAATTTTTAAGTATTGCCATTATATATATATACAATATACATATTATGATTTATTGCAATTTTTGTTAACTTTTTTAACACTAGACCATGGGAAAAAGTTGAATCATACACTTCTAGGGACTTTTTCTTTGGAAAATATCTAAATTTACACTGTAAGAATGTTTGATTTTCAGCATGTATGTAGTCAGAGATGTCCTGTAGTCAAATATATCAGTCATTGCCAGGCATTATTTATTAACTATTTTTTCAGCAACCCAAAAATTTTAATGTTTTATACTTCTGGTGAATATAATCCAATCAATCTTGTTTCCATATATGTGGAAAACTGTTGTGGTGTCTGCTATGGACGGAGAGCTCTCAGTGTTGCAGAGAAACGAAAAGCCGCCAGCAGCAGCTAATCCTCTCTGCTCGCTGAGAACCAACGCTCCCTGAACGTTTAGAGACGTTGACCCGCTGACCTCAGAGTGGTTCTACTCGGCAGGGAGGTTTTCAAAGAACGGCAATTTGAGTCCAGCATGTGGAGCGACGTCCCTGAGGGGAAAATGACACCTCCACCTAGATGTTTTCTGTGCGCCTTGTCCGCTTATAAACCCCCTGAGATAAATCCATTTCCTGGACAAAGCAGAGGAGACGAGGAGGCACGAACAGAAATTCAGCTGAAACCTGACAGCCGGCTTTTCACAGTGCATATCCAGCTTCTTTTCAGGTTGTCGCCCCTCATTTCATTGGCAGGATGCATTTGTATGAGGGAAGCCATTACTGCTGCAGTCACCTGAAAAAAAGAGAGGAGAGGCTCTGAAATTCAACCAAAGGGCTTCAGAACAGGAAATGATTTTGTAGTTGCAGAGTATCTCTATTCAGGGGAAGAAAGTACATTATGTACTTGTGTGTCTGCTCTGAAAAGGTGGATGGATTGAAACCACAAATCAGTTTTTGGAATAGAAAATCACAACCTAAATACTAAGGATTAAGTCTGAAAGGTGTTCAGAGCTTCTAGTCCATAAAATACTTAAGAAAGTTCCTCCCTTTTGTTATGAACAGATTTGCAGGGAACAAAATCCTGATATGTAACCTGTTTTTATATAAATATTTTATATGCTGACTGCTTGTGGACTCGTAGTTCTGCATTATATACATCAGTCTACATTACATGTAATCTACATGCACTGAACCGTGACTGTAAGGCATGATTACATGAACCGTTACAGCCCTAATAGAACAATATATATTGTAATATACTATAAATTATTCAAATTCCCTTGTTTGAACTAGAGGCAATAACGTAGTTGTCATGCACTGGTCAATTTTGAGGTTTTGTGCTATTGTGCTTCCATAACAAGTCTTCTTTCAGACTAGTGGAAAGAAAACATCCAAAATACACATTTAGGTGTTTATTTTACTACTTTATCTACTTGCGTCTGTAGATTTCTCCTAAATTCATCAAAAGTTACAGCCCAGTTGCACAGCAGTTCCTGAAATACTCACGAAATTGAATGTATTGATTTGTGTACATAAACACGAATTTCACATGTTTTTCATGATGGTCAGCACGAAATCAATTCATATGTAATTCACACAATTGTGAACCGGGAAGTATAAAGAGCGGCAAATGCCGTATAGCGAGGAGGTCGGGGTAAATGGGTGAGCCAAAGAAAACAGGACTTTCACCCAGGAAACCAGTGTTTGTGTCCCGTGTGAACAAGTCAGAGTTGATTTATTTGTCACATAACTTCCGTACTTAAATGCGTTACTTCTTATTTAAACTCAAACTCCAATCTTTTCCTAAAGCTAACTAAGTAGTTTTGTTGCCTAATCCTAACCAAGTCGATCTACATGGTAAAACGCACGAAAAATACGTTGTTGAAAGTTGTCACCAAAAAAGGAAATTTGTGTCTATGTAAACAAATCAAATAGATTAAAGAATTAAGAAAACTTCTAATACAAAAAAATAATTGTCTTAATGTAATTAATCAACTGGGGAAGTTTCATGGTGATATCTATTCATGTCCCTATTCATAGTGTCTCCCGTTCACTGCTTGCTGTCTCTTCACTCTCTCTTCTCTGCTCAGGTCTTGGTGCTAAACCATTTTATTAAATCAGATCTGCAAACAGGTCTGACTCTGACATCCTTTGTACCCCAAATCTGTGAAGACAAATGTGTGTTTTAGCATAAATACGTCCTCAGATAGGAGGCTGCTGCTGCTGCTGCTGCTGCTGTCGTACCACATTTCACTGTGACACTGGCCTTTAGCAGGACTTTCCTTATCTGTAATGAACTACGTTTCACATTTTCAACCTGTTAGATGGCGTTTGAGTCATTTTTGAATGTGAACGGTCACAACCTGCTGCTTTCCATAAATTCCCCCGTCCTCTCCTCTCCCATGGTTAAAGGCGAACCACGGCGGCTCCATTTAGACACAGAAAAGGCGAGGGAGCCCACACAAAAAGCTGTCGGCAGGAGATAAGTCTCTGCTCACTTTGTGTAGCTGGAAATTGGCACTTTGACTCCCAGAATGTATTTGTTGCTGGCAGTGTTGCAACAAGCGGAAGAATAATGGTTTAATTTCCCCCCTCGACGCCGCCGTCCTCCTGACGCCTCATACATATGCAGCTTATGAGCCGCGGCTTCTGGTGATTCCGTCGCTCATGAAAACTTAAAATTCTCATTCAACACAATATGTCAGCTGTGGTTCACTGGGCAGAAATTACCAAGACCGATGACATTTATGGGAATGATTTTTTCTTTTCTGGCATGACCGCTCTGCTCTACTGAACTGCTCCTCTGAAAAATGTTGTTATTGTTGGATAATATGTATTTCACTAAAATATATACTTGAATCTAGTAGGTAGATGAAGAGGTGGATAGGAAGATGAGCAGGTAGATGAACTAGCAGTTATTTTCATCATCACGTCATTGTTGACAATTACTATTCTGATTAATCAGTTAATTGTTCCTGAAGCCCGAGGGCAAAGAGTAAAAAAGCAAAGATGCGAAACTCCGGTGCTTTTTTGACAACAGCCACTAGATGGCGTGGCGGTAGCGCTACCGCGATTTTTAACTGAGATCGCCGATGAGTCTGTGGCCATGGATGTATAAAGAGACGTCTGTAAATCAGAGGATCCTGTTTTTTTAGGTAAATCAACTTCCCAGGAGAACGCTGTTCGTGTCCCCTGTCTCACATTACAATCAGCTGTTCCTTCGTGTCCCGTGTTCACAACCTTCAGTGTAATTTTCACTGTACAAATGTAGTTGTTTTAAGCTCAACCATGTTGTTTTTCCCTAGATCTAACTATAGTGGTTTTGTTAAGTTGTTGCATTGCGTTATTTTATGTTAAATTATTATTTGAACACAAACCATGACCTTTTTTTCTAACCTTAACCAAGTAGTTTTGTTGCCTAAACCTAACCAATCGTTTCAAACGTTAACCATGTTGCATTGTGCGTTTCTGCAGGCGTGATACAGGGCGTCAGAAACGTCATTCAATATATCCGTGGTTGCAGAAACGTCCAATTCCAACAGTTTTTCTGGCGACTGGGTTGCCAAAATTCACCCAAACGCTTGTTTTGTTTTTAAAGATGATCTACAAGATAACTCTGGCGTATGCATCTTTTGAGAGCACATCGTCCTGTGCTCTTGCTGTTGAGTTCTGCTGTTTTTGTTCTCTCAACATACCTTTATTAACAACATACAAAAATCTATTTTGGTGAATCGATTCTGAATCCTAAAGGATATTCCTTTTAGGCTGCATACAGCTCCAACAACCATAACCACTAAGGTAGGGCAGCCTGTCTGTAGCCTGGCGGGACCCAGAGCAAAACAAGCTGCAAAACACTTGTTGACTTAGACAACAACAACATTTGTATGTGGACTGTGGTGGCTGAACAGTAAGAGGGCACTGTCTGGAGAGGCTTTAGAGAGAAAATGAACCTCTAACAATAAAAGTGAGAGGGGCAAAAATGACATACTCCAGCAATGCTCTCAAGGAACGCAGGTTATGTGGTGTAACCCATCATAAACATTTATATATCAGTACTAAACAGTCCCTGCACCCCACCTTGCAACAATATTGTTAATTTAGCACCTTGAAACCAACCCAACTGGATAACCTCATGACTGTGAAACAGTACAGCAGTGGAGTGCAATAAAGGCAGTTTGTATTAATGGGATAAATCTTCAGTATGCTCCTTTTAAGAACCTCCATCAGCCTCAAACCACGTCTGAAGTTTTTTTCCAGCCACACGGAGACACATTCATCTTCCTCTGTTGTTTTTGGAGAACTCAGTTTCCTAATGAAAGACATTTGTTAGATAATGAGGCTCCTCTCTTCTCTGTAATGACAGTGTCAGACTTTAACAATGAGTCTAATCTTGTACTTTTGTTCTGTTTCTCATCCGTCCTGCCTTCTTCCCATCTTCTGATCTTCCTCTCCATCTGCTTCTAATTGATTACACCCTCCTCTGCCAACATCTCTCCTCTCATTTCTCCTCCCAAACTCTGACTTCATCTTCCTCCTCCATCATCTCTTGTCTCTCTCAGGTGAACAAGCAGCAGCTGCAGGCGGTGAAGGAGCGTTTCCTGGCCTTCCTCAACGGGGAAACTCAGATTGTGGCGGATGAAGCTTTCTGCAACGCTGTGAGGAGCTACTATGAGGCAAGACAATTTTATCTCTATCTCTATTCGGGCCGGTTAGGGACTTGCTATACTGCCAGTACAAAAATGTCATGCTGCGGTTATTGTGGTCGGGTAATGCAATTAAGAGATAAGCCACGAGAGGCCCTGATTTACAGTGATTTTACAACAGCTAAGGGGCGTTGTTAAGGCACGAGGAGGAAGTGGCTTATTGCTTTTATAAAACGGTTACCACATGTACCTGGCAAGGTTTCGTAAAATAAACACACAGCAACAAAATATGCAATAATTTATTGATAACATAAATCATTCTTCCGCCAAGCTATGTAGTTCTTCAGCGACATATAGCCGAACGGTTGCCAAGCAACACACAGACACAGTGAAATGCATGCTTAAATATTGGGATGATTATTAACATTTATCTGGATATTGCCTTCAAATTGCTGAAGTAGTGTTCAATCGTGTTGGCACTCTTCTTTGTTGGTACGAAGGTGCGTTTGAATCACCCCCATGGGCTCTGTAGTATACCTAACATGAGGAGAAAGAAAAACAGTTCCCATCATGTTGCAGTTATATTATAACCACATATTTACCATCGGCAACTATTATGCTCTCTTTCCCCCAACTGTTGTCATTTTTGTTAAAGTGTAGCCCGTTACTTGCTGAGTAACACTGAGCTACACTGTAAAAAATTATATCGTTAGCAAATGATAACATAGCTAAAGAAATGTGAGCATAGGCTACAAATACAATCATGCAAGCTAGCTAAAGTTCTATCAGTAACTTTCCATAGATCGTTGGTGTAGTGTGTCCGCTTTTGATGGAGATAAAAGGCCGTTGGATTGGGCGTAAGCTAAGACAGGTATTTCTCTAACATAGCAACAGGACTCTCTTCGTTTAGATACGTGAATTTCGTAATAGTATCATACGTCATCGGATTGGTCCCATCTCTAACAAATGCACAGGGGTGACACCAGAGCTGGTGTTTGGAGGCTCTTCGTCCCTTCCTGTGCTTTCAAACTGTCCCGTGTTCAGTTCTGGTCGTGCCTCCGTCCACCTCCACTCCTCTGATAACAGAGTGGTTGTTGAACTCTTATGGCACAAAGTAATGAAATTTATCGCCGACATCAGACTGAAACAGATTAGAAAATCGATCCCGCCGGCTGTTTTCTGTTTGTGAGGGTGTTTTTCTTTCTATAGAACACAGTTCCACCAATCTCTCTCTCTCCTCAAACTAAAGCTTTTTTAATTTCCATCACCTTTGCTCCCTGTGACCGCCCACATCACCACACAGTTCCTCTCTGATATTACTGAAAATACTTCTCCATTTACACCAATCTCTGGAGCTCTTTGGATCATCTCTGCAGCATTTTCTTTGGATGGAAACCTGTCCTCTGACACCCCCAGAGTCACCGTTACAAAGCCTCCCACATCGACTCGTGTTTCCGTCTCCACTGTTGGAGGAGGACAGCTGTGAGCACAGATTGCAGTGAATTTCCTCACCCTTTTTATTCCATTTTTACACTCTTATCTGTTGCTCCTCTGCCTCCATCTCTCCCTTTATCTCCCCCTCATTTTTGTCTTCCCCTCCTCTGCTGAAGTGCTTGAGTATGAGATGCAGATCTTATCAGCCACTTGCAGCTTGTCTCCTTAATTGCCAGCAAGTGTGAGACGAGAAGATCTCACTGAAACACTCAATCGCAGCATTTGATCATTCGGCCCGTCAGCTCCTCTTCAGCGATGCAAAGTCCTCCTCAGTGGATCATCATTGTCCTCATGAGATCCGACACGAAACACTCGTCATGTTTCACACGTCCCTCCCGAGACATCGCACTGTTAGTTGTATTTTTGTGGAGTCATAGCATCAGTAATGGGGCGTCACCACCCTGCACACACACAATAACAACATCAGGGACTTGTGCTGTTTTTCATTCATCATGTAAACTCATGGCAGACGTTCCACATGAGGAAAGAGGGCTGTCACCGCAGAGGAATACAAGATTATTTCTATTTCTGCCCCTCGCCCGGCTCCAACTCTGCATCATTCCTGGTAGACAACGTGTTGACTGCTTAAAAATGGCAAACACACTAAGGGAGTTTGGTGCAGACACAAACATGCAAGTAGTGTTGGCACAATACCAAAATTCTGACTTTGATATGATACCCTGCCTAAGTATCTCGATACCGATACTGAAACAATACCACAAAAATCTAAAACAAGTAATGGAATAATAGATGACAGAACATGGAACTTTATTTTTTATTAATAAAAATGTATTCATTAAATAAATTAAATGGTATGCAGTAATCTGATGTCCCCTATACTTCAATTTATGAGATTTCTTTGATAGTTAATTTTATATTTGATATATATTTGATTTTGATAATGCACACATATTTACATTTAATCTCTATTCTTAATTCTATTTTTCTTATGCCATTCCAAACCAAAAAAAAACCCACAACACAATGATAAATTCAGATGAAGTTCTGTGAGAAGTTGATGAAAGAAAAGCTGCTAAAACCAGGAAGACACCACAGTAACTGTAGAAAGAGCTGTGTTGTGTTGAAGTGGTGTGAAGAGAGAGAAGAGTCACTCTCACCGGACTGCTTTTCATCTCCGTCCAATTCACGTTACAGAAACACACGGTAAAATAACACTGTAACACGTGCTCTTTGGTGGATTATGTGTTTGCTGAATTACAAGAGATGCTCGGACAGATTCAGAAAAGATGGTGAATCTAATGTTACCAGCACATTTGATCGGTAATTAGAGCTGCGCTGTTATTTCCTTTTTTTTTTTTTAAGGGAGTTCTGCTGATAGAGACACCAGCTCAAAGCGGGACTGTGCAGCCGGCAAGAGATTCATGACCTGCTTTAATCTTCTTTTCAACTTCACTTGTTGACTCCATCCTTCTGGTTATCACTACAGTTTAGTATTTGACCGCTTACTCCCACCAGCAGCAAAGTTATAACTTCCTGCTCCCGTAGGATCCCAATCCTAATGGCGTCCTCTAAAGCAGAGCGCTGCGCACACACACGGCCCCGCGGTCGCATATTGACGCAGCATGACTCTGGAAACAATTGCAAATGAAATGTGTCCATTGCAACTAATCATGACGCTGTGACCCAGATGTAGCTGACAGAGTATTTAAAGGTCATAAATGAGGCTTTGAGAAAATGTTAATTGAGAAGTCTGGTAAAAATCAATATATTTCTTATTGTCAACAAGTCCCATGCGCAGCCGGATATCTTCTTCCTCTTTGCTAAAGGGCTCCATTGTTGTATTGTTGGAGGTCCAAGAGGTTGTTTTATTGTATACTCTAGTATGACCCAACTGTACATCGTACTGTAAAGAGCTGTGGTGAAAAGCACCACCAAAAGGAATTCACCACCATCAGCAGACACAGAGAGGAGAGCAGGACAGTATTATGTAGATGGAGGTGAATCATCAGCAGAGGAGGAAACTCTGAACTCGCAGACCCAACAGGAAGTGAGACAGATGGAGAGTCCACAGGATTTCACACTGATAATAATAATAATAATAATAATACATTTTATTTAGTGGCGCCTTTCTGGACACCCAAGGACACCTTACAAGAATCAATTAAAACAGTTGACAGATAAAACAATATAAAAACAACAGGACATGACAGAGACATAATTGTACAGACACATAGGATGGGTGATGATGAGTACGGCGTGAGGTGGGGGTGGTCAGAAGTGATTTCCCTCATCACATGAACGCATCACTATTGTAAATGTTTGTCTTCCAGTGAAACAGTTCAGCTCGTCTGCTGCATCAGCATCTCCTCACCAGGCTGCGTGTGTTTGAATCTGTAATGTGAAACAGTTCAGATCTGAAACACAAAAGATTCATTCAGACCGACTTTATAACAAGCTGCTACTGAGGCCTTGAGACCAACAGATCATCCCAAAACTGTCTGAGATATGAAAAGGGAGGACAAAATAACGAGAACACCTCATGAAGAACGACTTTGTAGTAACCAGATATTAATAATCCGTCAGATAGCAGAATGTGTCAGCGGTACAAGTTAAAGTGACTATAAGGAACTTTCATTTTGTGCTAATTTTGGCGGCCCCGGTCAAAGTGGTAGTGTTTCCAAGCACCAGAGTCCTAGTAGAAAACCTCTAATTTTACTGCATCAGGGTCTGACAGTCTGTCCCGCTCAGTCCTGATTTTGGTTCTCCCGTGCCTCCCTTCCCTCCAGCGGGTCCAGCAATACGGCCTCAGCCTCCTGCAGCGTGGTGTTGGAAGCCAACGCCGACATCACACAGAGCAGCGAGGCGAAGCACTGTTCCTGACTGGAGGCAAGGAGGGTGAATAAAAGAGATGTCACGCGTCATCATCGCGTCATAGTATTGGGGTACAGCACCTGCGCAGTCTGCACTCACCGAAATTTAGCCAATAGCAACGAATGACCGCAGCTCCAGTTACACTGTCATACCCCATAACTCAATCCTTGTGTCCCAGTCTCTTTCAATAACCCTTGACCGGAGGAGGAGCGGCTGCTGCCGGGCGTGGAGCTCTCCACCTCCAGCTGGAGCTCTGGATCTGGGTCTGTCCGCAGTCGGCATGTCGCTGGACTCTGAGTTGAAGGAGTTTCTGGTGAACTTGCATGATTTCGTCTGATTTTAGCGAGTCCATGTTAATGGTGAGCCCACTTTAAGAGAGTCCGATTCAAAGTTAAAGGAGCTCAGTACAAGATTGGGAGCATTTCTATTGCCTCTCAACGGCTCTCAACATGGCAGACGGCAAGCCGGTGGCTTGCAGTTAATAGTGCTAACAGTGCAACATTGCAAACAATGGCGAAAGTGCTGGCAGAGATAAGTGTTTACCTGGGGGGGAACTGGAGGGTTGGGGCTACATTTCTGCTACGACGGCGTCGTTCTGGAGGGCGTTATCAGCTGTAACCGCCGTATGAGAGCAGTGCAGAGCAGCCGCTGTGAGCTAGTCAGTTTGGGCACGCTCACATGCACTAAGAGCACGCGTGGCCGGCTCAGCGATGTCAACATAGCGTGGAGAAACTCCGATTAACACACATAGAGGGATAGACTTTACTCCTCTATATCTTTACATAGACAGTAGTTGTTTGATGATATATTAATGCTCTGAATATCGAATTTAAAACCTTTAACTTTCACTTGAACTGATAAGATGATGTGACTGGCTGTCATATAGTCCTCCTGGCTGATCAGCTCTGTCTCATACTGCGGCACATGTCCTCCTCCTGTCTGTCCATCAGACTCATTCATTAACGCCCATAAATTGTTGTGTTGGATATCATGACTGCTCTGCCTGCTATTCTGCTTTTCAAATTAACATCGTATCCATAACTCAGCTCGCTGGCACCGCAGCATGATCAGACACAGTCTGTTGAAATCTGACTTTGGTTTCAGTCTGTTTCGGCAGCGTATGTCCAGTGTGTGTATTAAGTTTCTTCCCACAGTCATTGAGATTATGTGAGGAGGATTTTTTCTGAAAAGATTTCTAGAGAAAAGTGAAAAATGATGGATGTATTTAAAGGAAAGAACAGGAGATACCTTCATCCACTTTTTGTCAGTATAATCATGGACCATAAAGTGCAGCAATGACCCCCAAAAATGGACCTAAATGATCATCACGTCCACTTTGTGGACTGAAATGGCATTTGATGGGAACATATAACTTTAGCTTCAGAGATTAACAGGACAAACTAACCTTCTCTTCATGGATTAACGGGACAAACTAACATTAGCTTCATGGAATAACGGGACAAACTGACATTAGCTTCATGGATTAACGGGACAAACTAACATTAGCTTCATGGATTAACGGGACAAACTGACATTAGCTTCATGGATTAACGGGACAAATTTACACTAGCTTCATGGATTAACGGGACAAACTAACATTAGCTTCATGGATTAACGGGACAAACTGACATTAGCTTCATGGATTAACGGGACAAACTAACATTAGCTTCATGGATTAACGGGACAAACTAACATTAGCTTCATGGATTAACGGGACAAACTAACATTAGCTTCATGGAATAACGGGACAAACTAACATTAGCTTCATGGATTAACGGGACAAACTGACATTAGCTTCATGGATTAACGGGACAAATTTACACTAGCTTCATGGATTAACGGGACAAACTGACATTAGCTTTATGGATTAACGGGACAAATTTACACTAGCTTCATGGATTAACGGGACAAACTAACATTAGCTTCATGGATTAACGGGACAAACTGACATTAGCTTCATGGATTAACGGGACAAACTAACATTAGCTTCATGGATTAACGGGACAAACTAACATTAGCTTCATGGATTAACGGGACAAACTAACATTAGCTTCATGGAATAACGGGACAAACTAACATTAGCTTCATGGATTAACGGGACAAACTGACATTAGCTTCATGGATTAACGGGACAAATTTACACTAGCTTCATGGATTAACGGGACAAACTGACATTAGCTTCATGGATTAACGGGACAAATTTACACTAGCTTCATGGATTAACGGGACAAACTAACATTAGCTTCATGGATTAACGGGACAAACTGACATTAGCTTCATGGATTAACGGGACAAACTAACATTAGCTTCATGGATTAACGGGACAAACTAACATTAGCTTCATGGATTAACGGGACAAACTGACATTAGCTTCATGGATTAACGGGACAAATTTACACTAGCTTCATGGATTAACGGGACAAACTGACATTAGCTTCATGGATTAACAGGACAAACTAACATTAGCTTCATGGAATAACGGGACAAACTGACATTAGCTTCATGGATTAACGGGACAAACTAACATTAGCTTCATGGATTAACGGGACAAACTGACATTAGCTTCATGGATTAACGGGACAAACTAACATTAGCTTCATGGAATAACGGGACAAACTGACATTAGCTTCATGGATTAACGGGACAAACTAACATTAGCTTCATGGATTAACGGGACAAACTAACATTAGCTTCATGGAATAACGGGACAAACTGACATTAGCTTCATGGATTAACGGGACAAACTGACATTAGCTTCATGGATTAACGGGACAAACTGACATTAGCGCCACGGATTGACACAACAAGGTAATGTTAGCTTCACAAACTGACGAACTAACTGTAGCTTCACATACTCACAGGGCAAACAAACATTAGCTTCACGGTTTAACGGTACAAACTAATCTCAGCTTCACAGTTTAACAGGACGAACTAACATGAGCTTCACAGTCTGGCAGGAAACTCATTTAAGCTGGCAGCTGATTTATTTTCTTCTAGATAATTTCAGCTCTTAAACGCAGCTCTGTTGATGATCCCTTGTTCACTTGAGCGACAGTCTGCTGATGAAATGACGGGTTTATTGGTCGTTCTCTCAAGCGATTTCATTATCGACCGGTTCTGACCACTTCAGGATGTCTTAAGGTATCATATCTTCACTAACACAGGTGTGTGTGTGTGTGTGTGTGTGTGTGTGTGTGTGTGTGTGGCTCAGGGGACAAATAGGAAATGAAATCCTCATCCATCAGTCGTCCCTCCAAGAGGTGAAGTGACTTTAATTGCTTCTGTCTTGCACTTTGCGGTGTGGCGTTGTAATGTAGCGGATCACAGATACAGAGGAGGCGATTTAATTTAACGGTCTTTTCATGAAAATTTACTGCAGTCCGGGTGACAGTGGCAAGCATTATGCATCCTAATAACAACAACAACAACGAGAAGGATTTCTTGCTGCTTTAAATTGGCCACCGAGAGCGAAAAACATCAATCTAAAAACGGATGGATGATTTGGAAAATGATCCAATATAATAATGTAAATATAATTTGCTAAATGTGTAAAATTCCACCAGTTTAGTCCTTGAAAGCTCAAAACAAACAAGGTGTAATACTTCAGAAGAGCTGCAGCTATCAGTCGTTTTTTTACTTGTTTGTTGATTCTCCTCTAAAGTGCGTCTTTATTCTCCTGTGTGAACATTTCTTTGGGAGGAAGGACCTAAACATAATGTATCAATCACTGTGGATGCTGTGGCACACTGTTTGACAGAACTGATGTGTGTTTGTGCAGTTGATATTTTTAGAGGACATATTTTTGTTCAGGAGCTGCAGGTGTGTGACCTGTAATTTAGTGCTTTAAAGCAGCTGGAGTCCGGTGCTTCAGGTGTGTGACATTTCTGGAGCCCAGCAGGGAAGCTGCTGCTCAGACTGCAAGTGCCTTCAGCTCAGAGATTTTTATTTATTTAACAAATGATTTCACAGATTATCTCTGACCTTCTGAC
Source organism: Sebastes umbrosus (assembly GCF_015220745.1). NCBI lineage: Eukaryota > Metazoa > Chordata > Actinopteri > Perciformes > Sebastidae > Sebastes > Sebastes umbrosus. The sequence continues at coordinate 9,751,164 of NC_051272.1, forward strand.
ATCACATCTGCTGGTGGTTTTCAGTATGTTACAGCTCTCAGTACAGATTGGCCGCTCATCTAAAATTTAAAATAATCACACCTTTTAATCTGTTGTGACAGTGAGGCAGTGGAGGGCAGATCATCGGTTCAAAACCAGGTCAGAGGTCAACATCGTCAAGTCTGATTGATAGCTACGTTCTGTGAAAAATCTATATTCTCTGACTCTCAAATCTACCAGTGCTTCTCAGCCTGAGACTGTGACCTTTTATACATTCCCATGATACATTATATAATTATTAGGGCTGTCAATCAATTAACATATTTAATCACGATTAATCACAAATTAATCGCACACTTTTTATCTGTTCAAAATGTTTCTTAAAGGGAGTTTTGTCAAGTATTTAATGTTCTTATTAACATGGGAGTCGGCAAATATGCTTGCTTTATGCAAGTGTATGGTATGTATATTGATCGTCTGGCCTGGTTGCTATGATACGGAATATCTGCAGAAGTGAAAATGTACTTGCTCTGGATGAAGGGAAAGCTGAAGCACGTAGGGAGAGAGGACGGACCCACCGGTCTGTGTGTACTAATTTCTCCTCCATTGTTTTTGTTGTTCAGCACTTGTAGCCTACATGTAGGATGGGACAGAGCGCAGAGTTTTACCCAAAGTTGAACATTTTTCAACTCTCGGCGACCAGAAAAAAACAAAAACAAATGTGCAGCGCTACTGTAAATTGTATAATTTTGACTTCAAATGGAGTAGTTTTATTATAATAATGAAATATGATCAAGTAAAACTTAGATAATAACAAATAAGATCAATAACAATGTAAATAAGATAAAAAATAATCCAAAATCAAGTATATACATTCAATATAAAAATGGTCAAAAATATTATAAAGTAAAAATACAATTTCTCGTGCGTCGATTTTGTATCTAAAATATTAAAATCACGGTATCGGGTCCGTCGGGTAAAAGAGGTTAACTGTATTAATGGCAGTAAAAGTAATATTTTGTTTGATTTGAGGATTTGCAGTGATGAATAATTATAAACTGTGAAGCTTGTTGAACAGTCAGCTGTCATTTCCGTCTGTACTCTGACTGAACATCATGTAAAGACATCACACAAACAACTGAACATCTGATTAGCTCCATGTTTGTGTTTACCTTCCCAACAAACACACCTGTCATGTACTGAGAGCCAGTGAACACATCAGGAGCTGCGTCACTCGGCCTGCAGGCTCTTTAATTCATGTATTCCTCAGTGTGTGAGGGGGAGGCCTGTATCTGTTTGCGTCTGTTTGCTTTGATACAAGTTTCACATGGAAGCCCGTTAATGCAGCATGAAAGTGGATTTACACTCAGCTGAGGAGGAGTGTGTAAACGTTTGAAGTGTGTATGCTGGCAGTTTGTCTTTTCCACAGAGAAACATACAATTCTTCTTTTACATGTTTATTTCAACATTTCCTCATCCATGCAAGTTGTTTTTTCTTTCCTATTTTGAGGGTACAGGTTTATAGGAGACTTTTTTAGCATTGTACTGAAGGATGTTCCTACAGCAGCAGTGACGTTAAAGCTTTAGTAGGAAGTATATTTTTGGCATCATTGGGCAAAAATTCCATAATAACCTTTTAGCATATTGTCACTAAAGTGCTCTGAGAGAAAACTAGACTTCTGCACCTCCTCATGGCTCTGTTTTCAGGCTTTAAAACATCCAGCCCGTGATGGGAGACTTACCAATCACAGGTAATTTCAGAGAGAGAGTGTTCCTATTGAGCATTCCTATTGAGCATTCCTATTGAGCGTTCCTATTGAGCGTTCCTGTTGAGCGTTCCTATTGGCTGTGCTCCGGCTGGTGGGCGGTCCTTGGTATTTCCTCAACTGTTCTCAACATGGCTGCCTGGGCACAAACTTTCTATCGGATCGATGCATAGACTGGCGTACTCGCCGATAACCAATTCCGAATTTCGGGCAGTATCGGATGCATTTCTAATACTGGTATCGGTATGGGAAAAACAAAAATGGTTGTTATGCACAAATGAGAGGGCAGGTTAGGTTGGCTTTTTGGTTGAAGGACATGATGCAGTCAGGGTCTTCAACTCCAAAAAAAGTTGAAAAGTCTATCAGTCTTGAAAATAGGAAATTACAATGGGATTGTTTATTATGCTTATATGCTAATACAATGAATTATGATTTTGGAAAAGTGAAACGGACATGTTCCCCTGATCCCCAAAGGAAATTAGACCCTTGGATTGTACAGTTATGGATCTCAATTTTGATGCTTATTGGTGGAGTGTTACTTTGAATGCATTGGTGAGGTTAGAAATAAGAGCAGCACGTAACGACCGATACAGCTCAGCTGTTAGCTGCGTAGAAAGAGATTCTTGTTGCCACACAAGCGGAGGCAGTTTGAATGTGTTTAACATAACACGATTCATACATGTTGACAGTAATTGGACAGCACATCTTGACAGTATTGAAAATGTGTTTGTCCTCAATCAGAAACCTTGTTAGTGTGCAGGGAAAACACAGCGAAATGATGACAGGCTGAGACAGATGATTTGAAGCAGTCTGTCGTGTCAGAGCGACCAACATGTTGATATCTGATGGAGTTCAAACCTACATTTCCTTTTTTCCGTCTAAATGATTTCCAGCTGCTGCTTCCTTATCAGCCTCCTCAGAGTTCCTGATCAGAGGGAGGTGACGGTGACTCAACACCGTCTCCAGGGACCTGTTAGTCTGTCACATTAAAGGACTGCTGACATTTCCAGCTGTCTTCTAACCACAGACCCTCATTGTGTCCCCGAGGACACATTACTGAAACATCCCCAGGTGTCAAATCCAAACCATCCTCATTTAAGGATGTCAAAATTTTTTACTTGTGAATCGTGAATCGGAGAGCGTTTAAGGATTTTTTTCACGTATGATGGAGCACAGCTAACAGTTTCCCCCTGCTTTCAGTCTTTGTGTTAAGCAAGGCTAAACACGTCCTGGACCTCACTCTGTACTGGACACACAGATGAAACATATTTTCCACAAATTAAAAATACTTTAACAACAAATGTTTGTAATAAACATTTTTCTTAAGGCATGCAGTGTTCCATCAACATGGTTCTTATATCCCTGGAACGCTGACATTCTCCTCTAGGCCTTTATATACAGATATTTACCCGCCGTGACAGTCTGTGTCTGTGTGTGTCATCATGGCAAAATGTGATCCTGGAGACGCCTACTGTAGTGGGAACGACCCAAGAAGAGGTTTTGAGTACTTTGCCAGCTGTGAAAATGAATTTCAAATATTCATTATAAAAAAAACCACATAAGTTGGAACTATTCGAATATCTATTTTTTGCGACACTGTGTCTTAACTGACCGTGAGCAACGCAGCACTGCGCAGCTTCCCCTCACCGTCACATCCCTAGTCGCAACCGTGCAAGATGCAGTAAGGAAACTTTACAGGTGTGTAGTTGAGATCAAATGAAGGGACGAGTTCGAAGATGGGTGAGCAAGCACCGGAAGTAGCGGGATAGGAAGTATAGAAGGGGCCTCTTTACGCCGCTGGCCTGATTTGGCCTCGCAGATGGTGTGATCCCATCACAAGACGGTCTCTAGTTACTGTTATGGTATTGTTCATAAAGCAGTAGATACTTTAACGAAGCTCCACACTCACTAAAAGGAATCTCTGTGCACTTTGGTTCAAGTATTTAATAATGAAGCCATATTTTTAGCCTGAGAAACTACAATTGTGAACTGCATTTTTGGTATGTGCATTTGCATAAAAAAGCACAGGTGTGCACTTTTTGATACTCTGAGATTCTCTAATGAAAGTCCCGTGACTAGCAGCTCGTTATGTTAATCTTCTCCTGAATGCTTCTAATTGAAATCAGTTCAGATGCTGAGAAGAAAAGTTGAAATGTAACATTATTTTTAGATTCTTTGACTTTATAACTTCACTATAGCAACAGATGAAAAACTATTTAACTTACTTTCTTTTTTTTCTTTTTTTTACATCTTTATCATTTTTATGATACGTAATTATCCCCACAGGTATATGATCGTTGATGATTTTTGTATTAATTCAGCTCCTTAGTCCAAATTGGTCCCCATGGAGACCAAACACACCGTATCTCTTTCTGGATGGCTCTATAGTTATTTTTGCCAGAGAGGAATAATCTTTTATACTATTCAGTTTCTTGGTCATTTGACTCCTTTTTTTTTTCTATCCTGATGCACCAGATGTTTTTTTTGGATGAACCATCTGTCAATCAAACTTGCCGAAGCCAGTCGGGAGAAGAGCGAAAACATATTTTCTATTGAGAAAAGCCTTCAGTGTTGTTCTATGCTCTTCTTTCAATGAAGAAATACTCTCCATCTCTGATAGAACTGATGTTATTGCAGCATATATGCTAACCTCTTCAGGAGCCGCAATTGTTGTTTTGAATGAACAGTTTCCACGTCGCTTTTCTTGTGTGATCTTGTGATATCGCGTGAATCTAGCTGCCGTCTAAGGTAAACTTTTTTCTTTGTTGGAGGGTTTCACCTAACTAGTTAACTAACTAGAAAGACAAACTGACAGATAAACAGATTTATCGGTTTGCTGCTGCTCAGACTCAAACGAGCATGAGTGCACCTGCAGCTTAGAGGATGACCTTTGACCTGCAGCTTCTACTATAGTCAGACATCATATTCCCATTTTAGCAACAAAATAAATAAATATGAAATATCATAGAAATGCCAAAATACACTGGAGGGGGGCTTTAAGGGGTCTGTCCAATGATGGATGCCTGTGACGCCATATTTAGTCCATAAATGGGAGAAGTTTTTCCCAACGTGTGCCTCTGTAGTGCGGTGTACCTTAAAATGACTAAGAAATTCTATGAATACTTAATTTATAATGTCTAAAATCCTGAGATGAAAAGAGAACAAGCAAGATGAGATGCTGCACTTCATTTCAGTAAAATCCAATCAGCTCAGCAGTAGCACGTAGACAAAGTGTATTCTATGCATTTAAAGCAGCTACAATTTTTCTATTAAACACGGATCACATGACCACAGCATGTGCAAGCGGTTCAACTGTACAATCATTTTGGAGGCTGCAGTTTGTGATGCTGTTGAAGTGTATAGGATTACAGAGAGAGGTGTTTATTTAGTCTACCCTCATTGATTGAAATGGAGTGTATTTTTCTTCACGATGACAGCTGACAAACATTAAAATGATAGCATATTCTTATGACGTGAGTAGCATAAAGACATTGATGAAACACTATTAACAAGATCAGAATTTATTTTGAGAACAGAACCCTTTTTCCTTCTAAAAAAAACCATAACAGTTTTACATCGATGCATCAGACTGCATTTAAACCTCCTGCTTTCACTCTGTATTTGCATCACGCATGAACCGGCTTATCATTCAGCTGATAAGTTCTGACCTTTTCCTCTGAATTTGTTGTTACTTGATGTTTCACGTTGTTGCATGGATGGAAAAGATGTTTTTTTACCTGGAGGGATGTTTGCTGTGTGATCTGAACACCATCAAAGAAGAAGCAGTTCAAAGATGGAGGCTTTTTAACTTTAAAGCTACTTCTGGGAAGTTTAACCTTTTCCACACACTCCCTTTCCCTACCATGGAGGGATTTTGGGCCTTTTTTTCATCTCAAATTAATCTTCAGGTTCCCTGATGTACACTACTTCTATGTGAATCTACTGTTGACCTGCTGTCTTCCCCTACAGACCCTCTGTACCCCCCTAAAAAAGACAAGTCTATTGTGGGTCTCAGAGGTTTAAGGGGTTCATGTTTATTTTTCTTTTATTTGTTTAACCCTGAAAAACGCTTTTTTGCTATTTTAAAGTATCTTAGGGATGTAATTGTAAAGGCTCAGCAAAAAGGAACCCAAAAGCGTGACACTGAGACCAGGTCGGTAAAATAAAATGTCCAAGTTTACTCAAGTAGAAAACAGCCAAAAAATCAAAACCAGGCAGGTAGGGGAAATGAAACTTTACCAAACCAACAGGGGATCAGATAGAGAGATGAGTCCAAAAGGCAGGCAGGGGGTCATACTGTAAAATGGCTGGAACACTAATGCAGTAGCACAATAGAAAGATCTGGCAGAGAATGACTGGATGTGGGCTGATATATGTGCTACGGGGGAAGTGGACACAGGTGTGTTGGTGGGCAGTAGAGGTCAGGTGATAGGGAATAGCAGGAACACAGGGGTTACTGCAGGGCAGGGGGTGGGGAGTGTCATGATCTGAAACGACAGGAAAGTTATTACCTGTTGGGGGGAACACACACAGGAAAATGTGAGACTGTGAATTGTCTGACATTGTGACAGTAATGGCATCACATCCTTTCTGTTCAGCTGAAGGACAAGCTGTAGTTTATCCGTCTTTCCTTCTCTCTGTTTTCCCGTCTTTTCTGGGGATTGTACATTTCTGCTTTCTGGCAGTAAGAAGGATTTTCCACCTCTGCAGATAAATAAGCACATCCAAAATGAAAAAGTTTCACTTTGTTCCCACCGTTTTTTTTTTTTCCAGCTTTGTGTTGTTTGTCCAGCGGAGACTGCTATGATAAAATTGGAATCTGGATCAGACAGTAGCTGCAAATCATTCCTGGCACTTCATTTAATTGTGCTCACAGTTTTTTTTATTGCCTCTTCTGTTGACTCATTTGTTTCTCTCATGTGTTGTAGAAGAGAGTGTCTTCATGTACTGATGTTTTCTTTGTTGGTCCTTTTAATAAAAAAGGCACCAGCTGCGTGCGGTGGGGCTACCACACGCAACAAGTTTTCTTGCATGTAGGGAAGACTATTTGGCACTGCATCATATTTTCTCAATATTAAGGGCACTTGATCACATTTTTCTTCACTGGAAAGGCACCCTGGAGGGTACTTCAAGACGTTTTGTTTACTGGAAAGGCGCCCTAGAGGGCACTTTATCAAGTTTTTTTTTCTTCTGGAAGGGCACCCTAGGGCACGTCATCATGTTTTCTCCATTTAAAGGCACCCTAGAGGGCACTTGAATACATTTTCTCTACTGTAAGGGCACCCTACAGGGCACTTGATCAAGTTCTTTTCTTCTGGAAGGGCACCCTAGAGGACACTTAATCATGTTTTCTCCATTTAAGGGCACCCTAGAGGGCACTTCATCATGTTTTATCTACCATTGGGGCATCGAAGAGGGCACTTTTGCTGCGTTCTTTTGCATTCAAAAAAACAAATATAACCAACAAAACGTCTGAGCTTGATCAAGACATCTATTTGTCTTTGCACTACTATTTGGGAATATCATTAGTTTTGCAGGTATTTGGTCATAAATGAAAGTACTAATTGAAAGCTTGACCTGATGATGGCTCTAGATAAAAAAATCACCCAGAGTTATTAAAATGAGGGAGATATGAATGTGTGTGCCAATGTTAATGGAAATCCATCTAATACTTGATGAGACATTTCACTCAAAACCACAAATGTGAACGTCATGTTGGCGCTACATCTGTTGGTGTTCTGTATCTCCTCTTGTTTCCCTCCATCATCATCCTCCCTGTACTTATTTATTATTTTTCTTATTTGTATTTCTCTGTTGTTTCCTCCTCGCCTGTTTGTTCTCGGTTCAGTGAGTTGGAATGGATATGGAGTCACACAGCGGGGGGTTCCTTCTCCATCAGAGCAGTCTAAGCTGCGTTTCACCACCGTGCTCTGATTTCCTGCTTCACATGTCCGATCAGACACTAAGCAGGAGGACCAATCAGAACATATCTCATCAGAAGTGAACCGAATCCTCCAGGTGCTCCTGACGAATCTGAGCTGTCGCCTCCACACAGAGCAAACAGCTGTTAGTTATGACTCCCATACTCCTCGTCTGTAGTCTTTTAGTTCCCCCCTGACAGACTTTCATAACTCCACAACTTCACGGTTCATCTGTGACATTCGCAATTTGAAAGGAGAAATGGGTCTGGCGTTAAAAAGATTCTCCTGCTTTGCCCGAGATAGAGGAGAAACCCACGCTCGTTCCTTTAATCTGCACTTCATCACGTTTTTATTGAACATGAAGTAATTGGTTTTTTAGAATAAACAGATCAGTTCAGCCGGTAGATGATCTCTTACATGCTTCACGGAATGACACATGGCCTCAATAAAACCACCACTGTGGGAGGTTTGAGTCAAGGTTTCTCTCTGTCAAATAAGACAAAATTGAGCTTCCACACATGACTGTTGTCTCACAAACAGGCCAACAAAGTCTGGATCAGTGCCTGCTTCCTGTTGTAGTTTGCCTAAATTTATCAGACTGAATAATTTGAAGTAGAACATTTTAACAACTCTTGTCTTTAGTTTTCAGTAGGGCTGTCAAACGATTCAAATATTTACTCACGATTAATTGCATGATTGTCCATAGTTAATCACAAATTAATCACAAGTTAATCGTACATTTTTTTATGTTCAAAACGTACCTTAAAGGGAGATTTGTCAAGTATTTAATGCTCCTATCAACATGGGAGTTTTATGCAAATGTATGTACTGTATATATAATTTTCCTGGAAATCAATTAAGAACACAAAACAATGACAAATATTGTCAAGAAACCCTCACAGGTACTAAACCTTTATGAAAGTCTTATATTTGTCCAATAAAGTTGTTTCTTTCTATAAAATAGGGTGTCAATCGCTTCAGATATTTAATTGTGATTAATCACATTATTGTCCATAGTTTATCGTGATTAATTGCAAATTTATTGTACTTTTTGTGATCTGTTCAAAATGCACCTTAAAGGGAGATTTGTCAAGTATTTAATTTAATTCTTTTATCAACATGGGAGTGGGTAAATTGTGTTGTGCAAATGTATGTACAGTATATATTTATTATTGGAAATCAATTAACGTTACTATTTTCTATCTACATCTTACCAGATGATTCTCAGATCTACTTCTCCGTCGATGCAATTAATATAACTCAACTGATCGAACTACAGGTCTGCCTTACAGAGGTTAAAAACTGAACTCCCTTCAGTAAACTCCAGTAAAGGTATTATCACAGTTATTATCACTGTAGTAGTTTATTTTCAAAAATTCACCACGGGCCTTTAAAAACAGGCAACAGGCCACAGCCGCCGTACTTTGGCCACGCCAGGACTAAACCATCCAATTAATTGAAGAAATTGCCAACAGATCAATCAATTATGAAAAACATTACCTGCAACGTTTCGTCATACATGTGTGCAAATAGGTTTAGTTTCACATTCACTGCAGCTCCTGTAGTCAAATTTTAAAAATTGTGCAACTTTCCTAAATGTTTATTTTTTTAAAAAACAATCTCCAGTGTGCCGGTGTAGTTTCGGTGTCTGTTTTTAAACCTGTTGCTGTTGAAGTCCGAGCCTTGGTGTCAGGTGGTCTTCCTTCTCCTCTCAAAGAGGGCTGCACACAATCTTCGCCTGTATCTTTAATTTCCTGACTCACAACCCGGCGCTCTGCTGGCATGTAAATAATTTAGTGGAAATTTTAAAGCTCCAATTAATTCGAACAACAGGGAGGGAGGACGTCTCCCGCTGATCGATTCATTAGTAATAATGGCTGACATTTGTGTCGCCAGATGAAGTGGAGGAGAGCCTATAGAATCCAGAGAGCAGCAGAGGGAGGCGGCGGTCTGACTGACGACCAGAAGGACGTTCTACTGTTTCATTACACAGTTCTGCACACGCCTGACGGTTCACTCTCAATCTTAGTCCTCAAGATAATATATTCTTTATTTATATTCATTTTCTCACACAAAAATCTGATATACAGCCATGTATGTCAACTACAAATATATGTCAGATTTTCCCAATATGCAACTTTTTTTGTAGGTTTGTAGGTTGTTGCGTCTTGAATTTCAGGATTGACTGTGTTTTAGGACCACAAAAAACTGTTTTTGAGAAGCTGATGGATTGTATTCCCTTAGTTTAAAAATAGGATGGTCTGATGTTAGCATAGTGTACAGTATGGGGTGGGGGAGTCACCGATCCAGGCTTAGAGGGGGTCGGGATGGGGGGTCAGAACCTCCAGCAGGCTGACAGGAGGCTCCAGGAGAGAGTGACCTTTACACACATACAGCGTACACACAACACACACACACACACACAGACACACACACACTTTTTAAAAGATGATATTCTATACTTTGTTCTCGTCAACAAATCACATTTTCAGACCCAAACTAACAGTGAATGTATCCTACTAACAAGTATTGTGTGTGTTACAGTTTGATATCTCTTCTTCCTCTGTGCCATAGAGCTCCATTAAAATCACATCAGTGAGCCTCACTGTTGCACTGGGTGGCATGTTCCTTCATTAGCATTAACACACACACTGTAGTTTATTTAGACTCAAAAAATGAAACTATATATTTGTGAGGCGTTTTTTAAAGTTTAAAGGCAGGGTGGGGGATCTTGAGAAACTAGCAAGAGTACACTAAATAGTAGCTAGCAGCATTAGCTACTAACTAGCTCCAAAGGTCCCTAAATCTAGAGAGAAAGTCGTCAAATTGGCAACACTGACAGTCCGTCCCTTCAGGGCCCCCTCCAAAGCCACTCCACCAAAATTATCATAAAGAACATATACCCATCATAATGAACATGAATGGTGAATATGGCTATTGTTAGTGCTCACAGATGTCAAGCTAGCAGCTCGTGGAAGACTCTGGTGACACACAATGAGTGCACGGGCGTGTGTGCAGGTAGACAGGAAGGTAGCCCGGCCAATCATTACATTCAGGCTAAATGAAATGATTGGTCGGGTATATTACAGTCCTGCAACAGCGACAGATACTAAATTGTTTTTGTCAAAGCATTTGATTTATTGATTGTTGTTGGGACATAAGGAGAATTTCAATAAATATAACAAATATAATAAAATCTTTACCAACCCTTCCTTTAATGTCCTCAATGGGCTTAGAGCTGAGAGCCACAGACAGGAAGTCAGAAACTATTGAGAGGCAGACTAACATGTTGGTTTCTTATGAGATCTGTTGACGAAAAGAAAAATGTAGTGCATAAGTGGTATCATACATTGACACAGAGCATCAAGATAATTGCAGGCCACAGTGAAGTGGATGGTGATGCGACCAAGTCAACACATTAACACTCAGCTGAGTGAGAGAGCTGCGTTCATCAACTGTCCATTTCAGCTCAGACCAAACAATCAGACGGACTGAAAATAGTAATCACACTGACATGAAAAAATGATCTGCGCTGGTTAATGAGCCACCGGCTCCTCCATTAGTCCGCTTTCATGCCAGTCACCATTATTAAATAATTACCATTTTACCATCTGCTGATAGCTGAGACGGGCTGATGTGTGAAAGGTTCATATCATTACAGGTCAATGACAATGCTGCAGTATATTTTCCAGTTTGGTCAATTGGTTGTAATTCTTTTCTTGGAAAATAGCTAATTGTTGCATTTGTGTTATCTGATCATTAATTGTGTTGCATGCTGGGTAGAAAATAGTGTCAGATTAACAGACTAGAATGAAAACCAGCAGGGAGGAGAGCTGACAACAAGGAATTCAAAACACTTTTGTCTATTGTGAACGTTCCTTAAGATGGGCGTACACTGTACCATTTTAGAAATGTTGTTGTGTACTTCCTACTCCTACTGTACGAGTAGATCGTTTGCGATGTAAAGCCAAAGTTCAAGATTTATGTGCTCACACTGTACAGTCCAATTGTCAGCCACGACCTGAGTGCTCACACTGTGCGTGCAAAATAGAAAAAAAAACACTGCCCATCGGCCCCTGAGGGCCGTTCTGGCTGTTGACGGTTGTCAATAAAGATTTGTTTGAAATCTCCTAGGCAGGTAAAGTTTCAATTCGCCGTCTCATACCATAAAACTGCCAATATTCAAAATCGACACAGTTGATTTCTCGCCTCAAAAATTTTCAGAAGTGAATTTAGCGATGAAGAAATGAGCTACAGAAAATGTAAAAAACACAGTTTTTGGCTGCTGTTGTTGTAACCATTGCCTGAACCGTTCCAGCGCTTTGCATTGTGGGATACAGTAGGTGAGGTAAACTGGTCCGATGCATACTGGAGATTTTTTCCAAATCAGTATGACAGATTTTGCTTTTGTTTGCATACTTCATGCTACAGTTTGGCCAAATCAGTAGTATAGTGTAGTACTGTATGAGGTTTCTGATACAGCCACTGTCATGGCTCCAAAATCTGTCTCCTCCTTTCAGGTGTCATCATATGAAACAGTCGGCTGTATATAGTTGTTGGCCTCCCTGCATCCTCTCCTTCACTTTAATGTCTTTCTGTCGTCTGCAGTTCAGAGCAGGTTGTGTTGAGATGCAGAGAGGCAGATTAGCTGCTGTTAACAGGCTCCCCTGGTGGCAGCTGCATCTGTCATCTCCCACTTCATCCACTTACCATTTGCCTGTTTCCATTCATCACCATAAAGAGGAATTTCTCTGTCGTCTCTCAGCGTCGCGCCCCCCTGCTGATTAAAAACGTCACTGCTGATTTCTTTGACACCAAAACATTTGTTTTGTGTGGTAGTCCTCTTTTATCTCCTCGTTGAGACTCTTCAGCTTCAAGTGATCTCTGTTCCACCTCGTTACTCTTGTAGCTCTGCGGCGGTTCCTCTCCATCTGCTGTTGGTTCACGCTCCACGGGTCTATCGCTCTCAAGAGGCAGCGTTGACAACCCTCAGAACAGACTGGATCTGCTGTTATTTTATGTCTGTTTTCAGCCTATCTGTATACTGAGCTTCCTTTTTCTCAGAAATCTTTTATAATTTTTTTTACATGAGGCAACTAGGGCTAGGACAATACACCTATCTCCTGATTCCATACTGTCACGATACTTGGGTGCCGATTCGATATGTATTGTGATTTTACAAGTATTGTGATTAGATATGACAATTATTTATTTTTTAACACTAGAGCATGGGAAAATCATACACTTCTAGGGACTTTTACTTTAGAAAATATCTAAATTTATACAGTAAACATGTTTGATTTTCAGCATGTATGTAGTCAGAGATGTCCTGAAGTCAAATATATATCAGTCACTGTCGGGCATTATTTATAAAAGATTTTCCCTCAAAGATTAGTGGTATTTTCTTTTTAATTTATAAGGGAATATATACTGTAGATATACTGGATTATATACTGGTGACTATAATCCAATAGATCTTATTTCCATATATTTATTTTGTATATACAGTTCCCTTTGTCAACACCTTATTTTGAAAACCGGACGTAGTCACACGTGTATACTTCCTCTAACTTCGCCAAGTCTGTCGCTAGCTCTCCCGTCAGCTCCGTTCTCTTTATACATCCATGATCAGCTCCATCAGGGCCGTTTGAATGCATTTAAAATAGGGGTGGGAAAAATATGTATATATTTGCTTCAATTGTGTCTATATGGAGGAAGTTATCGCTTTTATTGTTGTAGTCTGAGTAACGTGAAGTCATATCCGTTCTGTATCCTTCAACCAAAACAAACCAGCCGGCCGCCGCAAGCCGCAAGGAAAAAGTAGGAAATGGCGGAGGGTCTGCGTGGATACGACCTGCACACTCCCATGTTAAATACAAAGTGGTAAACACTACACATCCAGTAAAGTATGGAAACACTTTGGGTTTCACACATTAAAGGAAAAGCAGAGCTAGACATCACGGCTAAAGCTGCATAGAATCAATTATTTTTCCCACCGCTAGTGGCAACCAGTGCACACATTCTGCTATTTACCAAGAAGTCAAGTCAATTACATTTATATAGCCCAATATCACAAATTTGTGTGAAAGGGGCTTTACAATCTGTACAGCATGCATCACCCTCTGTCTTCCCAGAAAACCCTTTTAATGGGGAAAGAAACCTCAGGAAGAGCAGCAGAGGAGGGATCCCTCTCCCAGGATGGGCAGACATGCGATAGATGTCGTGTTGCAGAATAGACCAACATATTAAAATTACAACAGCTATTCAGCAGCTGCATTGGAATATTTTTAGATTTTTTTTCCCCCTTCTGACATGATTTAAGACATGAAAACACTCTGCTTGGAATAATAATGTGTTTTTGTTATGGTAAAGTTCAATTACCTCCTTAAAATTCTCCCTCATTGAAAAATCTGCAATCTATGAATATGCATTTTTATCTTTTCTTCTATGCAATTTCTGTCTTTTCAAAAGTTTAACTGCTAGACAATAGGTGTCTCCTTCTTCATCAGTTCATCAGCTTTCACCATCTTGCCCTCCTTACAGCAACATTGCAATCATAGTGAGAAAAACACACATTGATTGATTTGTGGAGTGACTCAAAATATTGAGGGATTTCCAAAACACACCACAGAATTATTCATAATGCTTATTCATATGGTACTTATGGCAGTCCTGTGCTTCCTGTTTCCATGGTATCAACTCATCAGTCATGTCATACATGCAGTCCTCAGCCTCCAACAAAGTACATTCACACACTTTGATTTGATTAGTTTATCACCTCTCTAACATTGTAATGAATGATAATTTGAATATTTCAGATCAACACATTCTCACTCCCAACTCTTCAAATACCACCGCTAGGTCATTGGCCCTCAGCATCGGAGACCGACGCACCGGGTACCCCTTTTCTGTTACTTTTGGACAGACCAGGGACGGTGTGTTGATATATGCTTGTTACATGCATAGTCTTCTTTCAAAATAAACTTCCATTTTCACAGGAAGTTTGGTAAAGGGTTAGGAAACAGTCGTGGTTGATGTTAACCTCACTGACAAGCGACTCACGTGACTCACGGGACTGACGATACCGACAAGTCACGTGACTCAAGACTGACCTGACAAAATAATTCAACATTACTTTTAGTTTCACATGCGACTGGAACAGCGGCCTCCTGGTGGAAAGTCTTGTGTTTGTTTGACCCATCCACCTCCACCCTCGCCCGCCCCGAGCTGACTCTCGGGCTATTAATACTACGTCACTTGCTCCGACCGTCGAATAACGCCGCGGGTGGGTTTACATTGGAGTTAGTTGAAAGCCCGGTTCGTCACATACTGTCGCTAAAGGGTGCCTCCATAACTTGGTTTCTGATGCCGAGGGGCGCTTACCAAAATACCGGTATTTGACGAGTTGGGAGTGAGAAAAGGTTGACACGGGAGAGGCTTCAGTTGGTTTCAATCTGCAACCTCACAGCTTCCTGTTTCCATGGTATCGGCTCTCATCAGTCATGTCATTCATGCAGTCCTCAGCCTGTTATTTCAGTTGATTCTATCACCACCTTAACTTTGCGACGAACCATGATTTGAATATTTCAGATAAGTTGCTAGTTGGTGTAGTTTATCCGTTTAAACAGGGGAAGTATCAGCCCGACATGGAGCTGTTCTTAGGGGCTCGAAATACAATCACAGAGTTGTTTTTATAATAAACAACTGTGGCCTTCATCACCCAGTGCAACCCTATGGCTCATTGATATTGTTGGACAATAATGGAGCTCTGTGGCACAGAGGAAGAGGAGATATCAGGCTTTGATACACACACAATACTTGTTGGTTGAATCGGTTAACTGGGTTTTAGTTTCTCCAGAGTAAATGTTGGTAATAATAAAAAGATAAAACAACACTTCTTATCTTTTATTAAGTGATTACTGCAGCTGCAATGAGATTTAAAGAAAAAAGATAATTTGAGTCTCAATACGATAAAGATAAAAACACTATTAAAGCTTTGTTTGTTTATAATTCTCTAATTAAGGCAATTGTGTTATTATAATCGAATCATACATGAATAACTAATCTCTGAACACCATTTAGATGTGTGATGGGTCCACTTACTTTCTCCTTGCTTCCTCACAGAGCTGTTTACGTCTACAGACTTAATGTTTCTGCCCCTGGAGAACTTCTCCATTTTGTATAATCACACAAAATCTCTGCAGACTGAAGGGCAAATTAAAACCTGTGTTTTCATCCCACTGGGCTTCATCAATCTGAAATGATTGCATTAAAGTCTGGCCAGGTTGTTTCACTTCCATAACTTGTATAGCTCCCGGGAGTTTTTGATTGCTACATGAATTCTACTGGTTTATAACTTCAGGGCAGTTTTTTTTTCATTTGATGTATTTAACTCTCACATCCAGAAGAATTTACAGTGAAATAACAGGTCAAAGGGTTCAGTGTTTTATTCCAAGGACAGTTTTACAGGACTGTTGGCTAAAAGTAGACAAAGACAAGGTTTAAGGATTAAAGCCTCCTATCTTTTGGTTACAGACGTCACCCATTGGTTTGTGGACTAATACCGAGGCTTTTGTCACGGCCATCGGCTTTCAATACCGCCGCACAAGGCACCCTTTTGTCCCAGTATGAAATGCAATGGGCGTTCCATTAACTACATTATAAACCCATCCGGGGCAACAGTAAATGCTCAGAGAAAGTGCGCAGTGTCTGACGTAGTTTAAAGAGCGAAAATAGACACCACGGGCGGGCAGGAGGGGAGGTGGATGGGTCCAACAAACACAAGGCTTTCATTCAGGAGACCGCTGTTTGTTTCCCGTGCATTACGTTACAATCAGCTCAGCTGTTTGTCCGTGTCCCGTGTTCACAACATTCAGTTTCATTTTCACTCTACAAATGTCGCAGTTTAAAGCCCAAACATTTAGTTCTTTCCTAAACCTAGCTAAAGTGGTTTTGTTGCGTAATCCTAAAGTGATGTCAAAGGTAACTATAGTGGTTTTGACGCCAAGGGGTGGGACACAAACGGCGGTATATGAGGAGTCTGGATAAGAACCTGTTGGACTACTGTTTTGAAGGCTTGAGTTTGGCATTTTGGCCGTTGTGGTTTTTTGGAGCCAGAATGACCGTATTTGGACGAGATGGTAGAACTTGGGAAGGGCGAGGCCAGGGTGGCCAGGTACAGTTAGCAGCTAACCCTGGCCAGCTACCTTGGCTTGCAAGGTGCAACAATATTTCATGTTAACGTGATATAGAGTGCTACAGGAATGAGTCCTAAATCCCGGAAACGAGTTAGCATTTTAGCACTTCCGGTTCCCTCGTCTGGAAGTCAATGGGTTTTTAGTTAGATGCCTGAAATAAGGTCTGTGGTTAACACAAGCTGAAGAGATCTTAACCTTTTGTTCTATTACATAAAATACATCAATTAATATCCCACTTGTGAATTTTGAAGCCTTTATGTGTCTTTAAAAAAGGTGGCTAAATGAGACTATTAAACATCATCACGCAGACTCGTCCTCCCCTACATCCTCGTTGTGTATACTGACGCTCATGCAACCGTGGTTTATAGTTTATAACGTTAGCTTTTTACTTCTGGTGATTGCATTCACACTTCAAACGTGTAAGTATCATAAACGTTTGTTTGCCACAGAGCTTATTTTCTGTAATAATCCAAAACCCAATGGAACAATCCCATTGGCTTCTTGTCGAGGGAACCAGGGTGATGCTGACTTCCTGGTTGGCCTACAAAAATACGTCATCCCTCAATGTATTGAGCATTTCCACACCTAAAGAAGTAAAACTTGGTCTTCCATAATCACGGATCATAACTTTAACAAAGTTTAACAGAATCTGTTTTTGTTTATTTTATGTAAATAGGTTGTATACTGTATTCCTCTGCCAAATGCAGTTTGGATTGATGGAATCAATCAAGAAAAGACGTGAATGTGTGCACACCAATAGAAGCTGAATATATAACATGTTTTCTGATGTTGGTGTCCTCAGCTGCTGCTCTCTGAGCTCTTGGCCTCCATTAGATGAATCATTTTCTCACTGATGTTGTGCTGTTCACAGTCTCAGAGCGACTAACAGGAGGAGGTGAAGCAGCCAGCTGAGAGGCTGTTTAATGTCACACTGAGCTGCTGCTGCTGCTGCTTCAGTCTGAGCCTCTTATTCTCCTGTCAGACTCTGTGAGCGGCGCTCTGAATAAAGAACTTCTGTCAAACGCCACAAATGTGGATGAACCGTGAGTGTAGCGTTCGACCCCACTGAATTACTGTGTGGAGGAGGACAAGGCAGTCCTGTTTACACTCTGGATGTTTTGGTGATTTCACTCTCAAATGTCTGAACAGAGTTTGAAAGATGTCCTTTAACTGTTCAGCAGCCTCTAAATGGTTTCTGAAGGGTTCAAAGTATTTTTGTTAAGTGTCTTTAAATCTAAATAAAAGGAATTGGAAGCCTTTTTTTATTATACCAGTGTGTTTAATGAAGCACTAACCCAGATGGGGTTTGGAACTTGATAACCTGTCGTGACATTATGTTTCTTTTGAGTTGTGCTGCGTCCAGTCTCAGGTTAGGGACGTGTTCATAAAACATTGAAAGAGGAGGTTCTAACTGTCTGAAAAAGGACAAAAATAACTGAAGACACTTTTACTAAGGCCTTATTTATCTCCAACAGAAAACAAAAGGGCTGCGCTGATTTTTATACGTTGCAACATGCAGGCCTGCCCACAGAAATGGCTAGGCCCCTGAAACGGTCCGGTGAATGGGCCCTCCCCAAATCTGCTTTACTCATATCAAGCCGCTCCTCTGAGTTTTGCTCAGCTTTTTATTTAATCTTTAATATTTTGTTTAACTTCATTAATCAGTTAAAGCACTTCCTTTAACGACGGCTTTATTCCATTAAGTGTCCCAGGACGCCGAGTGAGCGTTCACAATACCAGAGCCCTGGAACTGGTTCACCATCATTACTGTTATTAATTCTACCTGAGCTTTTCATGCTCTCAAGTCAAAATATGTGCTGTGAAAAGGGTCTGTTGCATGGAGAATTAGCAGAATGCTGCAAGGTATTCTGCCTGAAATGTACCGCCACATATTTAATTTCTCAAAATAGTGCGATGCCAGAAGACATTGCATTTTGTGACTTTTTTTCCAGGAAAAAATGTGTAAAAAATGTGTAAATAGACTAAAGGAAGTGTTGTCTGGCTGTAAGTGCTTATCGTACTGTATCTCTCTCCTTGGCAGGGTTTCCTGAAGAGCGAGCGCGTTTCCCGGATGGTTCAGAGCGGCGGCTGCTCGGCCAACGACTTTCGCGATGTCTTCAAGAAGAACATCGAGCGGCGCGTTCGCAGCCTCCCGGAGATCGACGGCCTGAGCAAAGAGACGGTGCTGAGCTCCTGGATCGCCAAGTACGACGCCATCTACAGGGGGGACGAGGACATGCGGCGCCAGCCACAGCGGGCGCACTTGAGCGCCGTGTCGGAGCTCATCCTCAGTAAGGAGCAGCTGTACGAGATGTTCCAGCAGATCCTCAGCATCCGCAAGTTTGAGCACCAGCTGCTGTACAACGCCTGCCAGGTGAGCTGCTACAGACACATGTGGACACATTTACACACTGTATATTTATTATTTCTCATTTGTAATACTTGTGCAACAGACTTCATGGCTGAATGATGAAGTAAATGCTGTGTTTTCAGCTGTAGTTCCACTAATGTCCGCTAGATGCTGCTGTAGGAAACTTTGACTGTATTGAAATTAGGGCTGTCTATTTGAGTCTATTTAGAAGTAGAAGGAAGTTACCGCTTTTATTGTTGTAGTCTGAGTAACGGGACGTCATGTTCGTTTAAAAAAACAAACAAAGCCACAGTGAGCCAAAGCCATAGATGTATTATTAGAACAACTATGCAGAAAACGGCAGAACCTGCACCCTCACATTTTAAATCCAATGTGGTAAACACTACACATACAGTAAAGTATGGAAACACTTTACGGTATTGTTCGGTCAAGCCAGCTGTCACTCTCATCTCCGTGGTCAAATCGTCCGACTCTACAACTGTAGAGCACCCATATACTGACACTTATGTTAAATGCATTCAAACGGCCCCGATGGAGCTGACCATGGATGTATAAAGAGAACGGAGCTGACGGGAGAGCTAGAGACGGACTTGGAGAAGTTAGAGGAAGTATACACGTGTGACTACGTCCCGTTTTCAAAATAAGGTGTTAACAAAGGGAACTGTATATACAAAATATAAATGGGGAAATAAGATTGATTGGATTATATCCACCGGAAGTATAAAACATTACATGTCCCTTATAAATTAAAAAGAAATTATCACTAATTTATGAGGGAAATGTTTTTATTCTTTGATTGTTGGGTTGCTGGAAAAAATAAAATAACTAATGCCTGACAATGACTGATTAATTTGACTTCAGGACATCTCTGGTTACATATTGGCATAAAATAAAACATTTTTGCTGTATTAAATTAGATATTTTCCAAAGAAAAAGTCGCTAGAAGTGTTTGATTCAATTTCTTCCAATGGAAGAAGTTGAATTCACAATAAATCTTAGTAGTGAATTGCAATACTTAAAAATCGCAATACATATTGAATCAGCACCCAAATATCGTGATAGTATGGAATCAGGAGATAGGTGAATCATCCCAGCCCTAATTGAAATATATGAAAATAAAACAAACTTCTTTCTACAAATACAAAGCCATAACATTTATTTAGTTTTAGATTTTTTTCTTTCCTTTTCTTCTCACCTCTCAGGCCGTCAGACTGCCGCTGCCTCTTAACCAGAACAGATATTACTTAAAATACATTTGGATTATAAATGCATTGACTTTTGCCGGTTCCTCTTTGGGGCAAACAGCCTCATTAGCAACAGATTCTGTAGGACACCATGAAGGTCTCAGAGTCTCAACACACTGCTGCTCAGTAATTAGACGGTCAGTGAATCTACACAGTGAGCTCCATCCAGACACTCATTTTCACCATGTTGGGGTGCTGACACGCACTCAGAGTGTTGATGAAGACTGTAGCATGAAGAAAGGGACTGAACGTACCTTGGACATGAGTTTTCAGGTTTACAGTGAGTCAGTGTTCAACAAATCAAATCAAATCAGAGTTACGGTCCTTCTGCTGCCTCTGAGGAAAAAAACATATGAGACTATTATTATTATTTAATCAAAAGCAACACTTTGTGTGTTATGTGCGGAGGGGATTTCTTAAGCCTTTGAAACAGCCATTACACTATGTTAAGTTAATAATGACTAGTGCAGTTCCCTGTTCAGAACAGGCTGACATTGCGCTTCCTTGGGTCCTGAGCAATACACCTTACTCGTAGTCAGAGAAGTCGGTCAAATACACAGCAGAGGTAATTTCCAAATAGCCGTATCAGTCTCTTGCTTTGACATAACCACTGCTGTTATAAAGTAGAACATGGATCAGTCTGACACCGGGGAAATACAGTCTTGCTCGCGTGGGAAGAAACACACACAGGTCGCAGCTTACTCATGCGTTGTCGGGGGCTCGTGCCCGCTCGGAGCGTGGCGCCGTGGTCTGCCCGATGTGGATGGCATGCTTGTCTCAGTCTGCACTGCAGAGCCCTGAAGCCCCGCCTCCGCTGCTGCACAGAGCGCTGTGTGCTTAAAAAATGATTAATATTCAACGTGTTGCGTGTCCAAATTTCACCAAATTCAACACTGCACATCCTTGGGTTCCCAGTAATACACCTGCAGAGTGTGAAGTAGATCAGATGAACAACTCTCAAGACGGTTCTTCCTTGCTGTATAGTTAGATATTAACCTAATAACTAGGGATGTGTGCAGTTAGTAATAAACTTTGCTACCCGGTTGCTGTGGTAGTCGGCACCAGAAATACTAGTCAGTTAAACACATTATCATTTTATTAATATGCACATTTAAATAACATATTGACATAGGCTGTCTTCACTGCTCTCCGCTCAGGTCTGAACTCATCAGCAGATCCTGACTCACTTCCATCCCTTCGCGTTCCCGGCCCCCGCCTGCCACCACCTCCTGAAACTTTTTTATGCTAAATGCAGTACCTGTGAGGGTTTCTGGACAATATTTGTCTTTGTTTTGTGTTATTAATTGATTTTCAATAATAAATATATACACACATTTGCATGAAGCAACATATATGTCCACTCCCATGTTGATAAGAGTATTAAATCCTTGACAAATCTCCGTTTAAGGTACATTTTGAACAGATTAAAAAATGTGTGATTAATTTTTGATTAACTGCGATTATTAGGATACATGCTTAACCGGCCGAAAAATTATTACCACGGAGATGAGAGAGACGGCCGGCTTGACCGCACGTTACTGCAATACAATAACGTTTCCTGTCCATGACAGAGTTAACATGCAGCTTTAGCCATGATGTCTAGCTCTACTTTTCCTGCAATGTGTGAAACCCAAAGTGTTTCCATACTTTACTGTATGTGTAGTGTTTACCACTTTGGATTTAAAATGTGAGGGTGCAGGTTGTATCCACGCAGACCCTCTGCTGTTTTTCAGCTTTCTCATTCTAATAATACATCTATGGTTCCGGCTCACTGCGGCATTGTTTTGGCTTTTGAAACGAACATGACGTCACGTTACTACAACAATATAAGAGGTAAATTCCTTCTACCTCCGCATAGACCCAAATGGAGCAATTATATCAATTCTGGCATTAAAAAACAATTTCAAAATCCTAAAAAAAAAAAGAAGGTGAATACATAGATGAATCGAACAGGGAACCAGTGTGAGAAAACTTGGGGAGGCTGAACGCCAGCTTGTTCCTTATCCCTCAAAATGTGGACATATCAAACCAAAGCTCTCTGCTTGGTTAGATACCAGCGGAGGGAAGACAGAAAATCTGTTCCTTTTGTTAATTTGGTTGAACAGACTTAAATGACATGTCCAGAAGTCTTTACAGTCTCTGAATACCACCCTATAGAGTAAACAGCGCGTCAGTAATCCTCAGTGAATCTCCTCTGCTGATTGTTTCCTTCGCTGTAACCGGCTCAGAACATAAATAGCTTCCATTTACAGATTGCTTCACGGCCCATTGAGACATCATCCTCGCCTGTATAACAAGGAGAATGTGTCTGTTGCTAGGACAGATTCTATTATTGTCCCGCTTCATTAGAGGCCAGAATAGAAAGAACAAGAAGAAGAAAGGCTGAAGGGGGAGATGAGAGGAGTGAAATGAAAAGAAACAGGAGCTAATTCCATTTTTAAACTCTAACCTGTGTTTCCAGGGTTTCATTATACTCTTGGCGCCTTGTTCTGCCTACAAAAACTATTCATCACAACTAGGATTTTCCAGTAACTTACAACGTGTAATTAAGCAATAAGCCATGAGAGGCTGTGATGTACAGTCCACGTCATGCCTAAAACCCCATTAGCGGTTGTAAAATCATCATCTCAAATGGCTTTATTGCTTTTAGTATTAACTATCTAGAAAAACAAACTGACAGACCGATAAACAGATTTATCGGTTTGCTGCTCAGACTCAAATCAAGGATGGTGTATGACTGCAGCTTCTACTTTAGTCATATGTCACATTCACATTTTAACAACAACCTTCTTTTTTCAACTTTGAGCACAAAATTAAGTCTAAAAAATGTTGGCAAACAGTGTGGCTAAACAATTCAGTCAGGAAATGACTCAAATAAATATGAAATATCATAGAAATGCCAAAATACACTGAAGGGGGGGCTTTAATTACCACAATTGAGATAAATATGTCACTTTCTTTAAAAAAATCAAACAAATATGTATTCCTTTAAGATGTAGAGATGAGCTCTGAGACTCTGAGAGAGGCTGATATCCACGGACTGCAGCATTAACACCGAGGGAATCCTTAAGTCTGTCTGGATCCAATCTGTCAGATTGAGCCTGCTCACTGGCTCCTCTCCCTCTGGAACAGCACACTTAGACTGTCAGACTTTAACACATACCGCTTTACCACCATGAAGTTACACTTCAACCACACCTTGCTATATTAAGTATAACACATATATTCTGATCCTCCTCTCTGTCTGTTTGCCGACAGGGCTGTGTGGACAAGTTACTGTTGCTTGACGTGTTGAGACTTGTTTCCTGATCTAATTAGTGACTCAAAAGACAACATATTAGAACGGACACCACATGGACACACTGACACAAATTTCTTCACAGGACTGTGACTGATCATTTTTGGGCTCACATAGGATGGATTTCTTTCCTTTCTGTAGGAAATTTGGTTGTTTCACTCAGCTGCTTAAAGAATACAGTAGGTTTACAATTTTAAAAGTCTGTATTAGGGCTGTCAAAGTTAACGCGATAATAACGCCATAATGCAAATTCGTTTTAACGCCACTAATTTCTTTAATGCATTAACGCAACCTACGATTTTTAAGTTGTAGCGGACTCCGTCTTAAAGCTACAGTGAAGTGAAGATCCTGGCATCATATGAAACTAAAAAAACCTAAGGAATCCATTGGTACCAACCATGTCATACTAGCTCGTTGCGAAGGAGGTTAAATAACGCTCCAAATTTACACTACATTTTGGCGAGGAAAAACTGGCATGGCCATTTTCAAAGGGGTCCCTTGACCTCTGACCTCCAGATATGTGAATGAAAATGGGTTCTATGGGTACCCACGAGTCTCCCCTTTACTGACATGCCCACTTTATGATGATCACATGCAGTTTTAGGGCAAATCATAGTCAAGTCAGCACACTGACACACTGACAGCTGTTGTTGCCTGTTGGGCTGCAGTTTGCCATGTTATAGTTTGAGCATATGTTTTATGCTAAATGCAGTACCTGTGAGGGTTTCTGGACAGTATTTGTCCTTGTTTTGTGATGTTAATTGATTTCCAATAATAAATATATACATACATTTGCATAAAGCAACATATTTGTCCACTCCCATGTTGATAAGAGTATTAAAGACTTGACAAATCTCCCTTTAAGGTACATTTTGAACAGATAAAAAATGTGCGATTAATTTGCGAAGAATCAGCCCTAATTAAAACCTACCTTCTCGTGTCACTACTGGTTGCAAAAACCAAGATGGCAAGGGTCAAAATGCTGCAATCGAGGCTTCAGAACTGCAGTCCACAAACCAATGGATGACGTCATGGTGACTATGTCCACTTCTTATATACAGTCTATGAATATAGCACAGTTATCGATGGGCTCACGTGTTGTGTTTACCGCCACTGAAGAGAAATAAATCTTGTTCATGTATGACGTTGTTTTTCCACTGCTGTTTTTCAAGCTTGGTAATGCTAACGCTACCAGCAGCTATGTGTGAGAGGCACAAACTGGTGCTACAGTCGTTGGATGTTAGACGTTAGGTTAAGAGCTTTTGCCCTTTTCTATCCGTCAGCAATCAATTGAAAGAGGAGATGGTGAAAAGGAGCCAACTCGTGAGGCTTGGAGGCAGCATAGGACCAAAGTCTTTGGTGAACGCTATAGGCTAATTAACCCTCAGGGCTCCAGTCAGACAGTATTCTGCTCTTTATACTTGGATTAATAGACCGCCGAGTCCGACTTTTGCCTATTTTGTCACGGTTAGAGAGGGGCAATAAGATTTACTGTGTTCATGAGAGCAGTGTATTTGATCAAGTTGCTGTTGTGCTATTTATATTAATTTTCTGTCATCCCTGAGTTCATGAGTTGTGAGAGTAAAAGAAAAAAAGATCATCGGAGGACTGTCTCTTTATCAAAATAGCACATTTATTAAAAATGAAGATCCTTCAACTGAGAACAGATGAGGAGGATAAAAATACCAGCTGAATCAGAGAGATGTACACCTCTCTGTGAGTGATGGGAAAGATGGAGGGAGATAAAAATAGAAGAGAGGAGGACCAGCAGCTGAAGAGGGAGGGAGAGTCCAGGTGTTCAGATCATCTGGTCTCTGAGGATGAACAGCAGTGACTGTCCACTGTGTGTGTGTGTGTGTGTGTGTGTGTGTGTGTGTGTATGTGTGTGTGTGTGTGCGTGTGTGTGTGTGTATGTGTGTGTTGATCTATTATCCAAAATCTCTGGAGATATTTCTTCCATTGTGATTTCAGAAGTCTTCAATACAACAACTCTGAATATTACACGGGATAATTAAAGGAAAAACTCTCAAGAAAGACCTTCTCTCTGCAAATTCAGTGGATATTTCACTACAAATTACTTTGTTAGTCGGTGGAAACTTTATTTCTGAGGAAGGAACATTGTTCCGCTGAAAATTAAAGTGCTGTCCGGTAAATATAAAACAACTGTTAAAGTCTAATGTTGCAATGGAGTCAGCTGTGTTGTTTTAGCCTATATTTGTTTTGGGGCTGTCAAAGTTAATGCAACTTGCAATTTTTAGGCTTTTAAAGCCAGAGTGAAGCTACTGGTAACATAATATCATTTTTTTAATGCTAAATACAGTACCTGTGAGGGTTTCTGGACAATATTTATCATTGTTTTGTGTTGTTAATTGATTTCCAATAATAAATATATACATACATTTGCATAAAGCAGCATATTTGCCCACTCCCATGTTGATAAGAGTATTAAATACTTGACAAATTTCCCTTTAAGGTACATTTTGAACAGATTAAAAATGTGCGATTGATTTGCGATTAATAATGATTAACAATGCACAATCATGTTATTAATCAGGATTAAACATTTTAATTGAGGGGCAGCCCTTAATGTTTTTTTTTCCCATTATCACGCAGTCCTAGTAAATGTTGTGTCTTTGAGCAGAACGCTGAACCTTGAGTGTTTGTGGACACATTTCCGGAGCAGTCTGAGTTGGTTCATCACCTGCTTTACGTTTACTTGACAATCCTTCCTCAAACCTCTCCATGCTACAGTAGCAGAGTACCAAAGCACTGGTATTCAGGCTTAGTTTGACAGATTTCACACAACCTCAGCCGCACCAAACAGGTTCGTTGTGAACGCAGCCTGAGGCACGCATTGTTTAGTCCAATATTCTCAGGTGTTTTGGCCCGTTTGGTTCTTTTATTCATGGATCTTATAGCCAAGAACAGGCGCCCTGCTCGGCTCGGCTGAGGAGGGGTCCATTGATTTCTGTTTTGGTTCTGTCTGCGTGTCGTCTCTCATTAGCTATAGAAGCAGGTAGATGAAGCTCTAATAAATTACCAGCAGCTCCAGGCTGCAGCGACAGCGAGCTCCTCAGTGGTGTCTGAAAATCTGCCTCTGAGCTGCTGCTTTCTTCTTCTGTGGTGTTTCATTTTCCTCTCAGTCTCAGCTGAATCGCCACATCTTTTTTTCCCCCTTCTGTCCTTCTTGCTGTAATTGATGGCGGGGTGTAATTGTGTCTTTTCTCTGTCAGTCTTTCATGTCTTTGTTGGATGACTGGTCTGTGATCAGCTGTGTTTGTGCACAGCAGGACGCACAGTTTGTAATAAGATGGCGGTTTAACAATGGGGGCTTTTCACTTTGATACTGACGCTGTTACACAAATGAAATATCTGAGGATGATTGCTGAAATGCTGATATGTCTGGGTACAGTATTTACCTCATTGGTTTCTATTCATATCAAGTTTTCAATATTTTTATTACAGTGAAGTGAGGTCACTTCTCTTGAATTTCACTGTAGTTCTGCAGATTTCTCTTCAGCAGTAATATTAGTACAAGAATGCTGTTCTTTTCTCCATTTGACAGCGTGAGGTCACTGTGAAAGACATGAATGGATGAATGGACTACAGGATGAATCATCAGCCGAAATGAAGCTGAAAAAATCTGCTGCATTGACAAAAAAAGGTCACATAACAGAGAAGCCAACTATGAGTCTCAGAGAGCATTGCTGTAAGAAACATCCAGTCAGATTCTTTCGCCATGCAGCTAAAGTTGAACTTGAAGTTGTACAACCCCTTTATATTTTCTGCTCTCTTTATTTCTGATCGCAGTGACAAAGCTCTCTGAATATTCTGGTGTAGTGTTTCCTCCAGAACTGAGCAGCACGGTGCCAGATCACGCTGGGTCGGTTTCCACTGACTGTTTGTGCCTTTTTGTAAATGTGAAAGACACTGAGTCATTGCTAATCCACTGTAAATGAGCACGGGTTTGAAGGACACATATTCATCAAAGAGAACAAAAGTAACTTGTTGCTTTGGTTCATTAATATTGAGGTGTAATATGCAGAATGTGCACAATTTTAATCATCCAAGGACTGTTTGTGATCATTTAAAAAAAATGATTTGTCATAACTAGGGCTGTCAAAGCTAACTCAATAATAACGCATTAACGCAAATTAATGTTATGTTCTATGGGTACCCACGAGTCTCCTCTTTACAGACATGCCCACTTTATGATAATCACATGTAGTTTGGGGCAAGTCATAGTCAAGTCAGCACACTGACACACTGACAGCTATTGTTGCCTGTTGGGCTGCAATTTGCCATGTTATGATTTGAACATAATTGTTAATGCTAAATGCAGTACCTGTGAGGGTTTCTGGACAATATTTGTCATTGTTTTGTGTTGTTAATTGATTTCCATTAATAAATATATACATATGTTTGCATAAAGCAGCATATTTGTCCATTCCCATGTTGATAAGAATATTAAATATTTGACAAATCTCCCTTTAAGGTATATTTTGAACAGATAAAAAATGGGATTAATTTGCGATTGATTGTGATTAACTATGGACAATCATGCGATGCATACATTAATCAGAATTAACTATTTGAATCGATTGACAGCCCTATTCATAACGCTCAAAACAAGGCTTTTTTTTCAGATTTCCCCGAAGAGTTTATATTTAGTAGATTCTTCCTTTGATCATGTATGATGCATGTCGGCAGAGGTAAGAGACCTCTGGTGCTGTTCAGTTCAGCACTTTAAGTAAGCAACATGAAGTCGTGTTTACACTGAACAGAATGTTTTTTTGAAAATTTTCTCCAGTTTCTTTCCTTTCTCCTCCCATCTGTGTACATTAATGGGATGAAACAACTTCAAGAAAAGGTCTGGTTACAGCAGAAAGAAATGAACTCATGTGTCTTTGCTAAATATTTGGTTTTAGAGTCTTAGTGACTATACCAAAGAGAATAGAAGCAAAGAGATGAGACACCGGCGCTTTTTTGACAACAGCCGCTAGATGGCGTTGCGGTAGCGCTGTCGCCTTTTCGAACTGAAAATGCCAATGAGTCTGTGGCCATGGATGTATAAAGAGACATCTGTAAATGAGAGAATCATTTTTTTTTAGGTAAATCAACTTCCCAGTACGAACACTTAAATAGCCCTCATTTAAATCATGATGTCCTAAAAGTTGTAAAATGAACTAACAGCTGAATCCAGAGTTATTTTCCTCGACATAATGAACGTGCATCAGACCCACGGGACTGCACCGCCCTGCAGGCTCAAATGACATATCCGGTTCTGCCAGCTTCCTGCTAGCTGTATGCGGCTGTAAAAATTGATATATTGGCTGTAATTCATCACTTTTATTATCTTATAATACACCCATGGGCTGTATGCTGTAAGCCTGCACCGTGGTGGATGTATTAACGTCTCTGTTCCCAAACAACCGGCTATCGGCCAGTAGCTAGTAGTGCTAGTAGCATGACATAAACAGAATTTAATGGAGTTGGCTATTTATTAACACGCAGGGCAAAAGCACAGGGCACAACCTGTGCATGTACAAAAGTGTTTTAGCCCTGAACACCTTGAGGGTTGAGGGCTCCATCCCCTGTTTTGCAGCTCAGTAGCTTCAGAAAGGAACTAACGCTGTCTGCCCTTTAAAATTGAGAGCATGATCGGAGTGCGTTATAGTGCTGCTTACCGGACACATTCCTCCATGTATTTTTAAGTCAGTGTATAACAGGTTGTGGGTTCAGCCTCTCTGACATGTTGCAGAGACTTTAACAGAGTCACATGAAGGCTGGTTGTCATAGAAATGCTCTGTGAGGCAGAATTAGAAAGGCTGCCAACAAAGACAGAGTCTAATAGAAGTCATGGTAACAAAACCAGCATGTACTCTGATCTTTGTGTGTGTGTGCCCGTTAATTTTAGTACATGCAGCCAAACTGTGGGTGTGTCAGTAGTCGTCTCTCATCCTCTTACAGGGGAGGAAATGAATCAACAGCAGATCAAGTGAATTTCAGATCTATTAAATACTGTATAACTCAGCTGATTGAAACGTGTTGTGCAGAGGGAGTTTGATCAGCGGTGGACATATTGTGAGCTCTGTTATCTCAGTAAAGTTGAATAGATTTGACTCTGTAAATAACCAGAGACACAACCAGGAATGTAAAGCAACAGCGTGCAGCAGTTGTTTTTCTGACCATGAAAAGTAAATCACACTCCTGACTGACACATGAGCTCAGATAAACTAAACCAGTAATACTTTCATCATCAGTATCTAGAGACTCCATTCAGTCAGCCGTATTAACAATCAGGAAGTTTCCAGTTACCTGTTTAAGGCAAAGAGAAGATGAAGAGAAGATGATGGAAATAGATTTAGCAAATGACAGATGTGGCACAATCTCCAATTCCTCTTTATTATTACGTCATTGTAGCTGCATTGTTACATTTCTTCAGGATATAGAATAAAGAACAGAGAAGGTGGCTGAGAAAAAAGTATTACCCACATAAACGTAGTAGATGGAGACACACTGATTCACAGTTTATTTTGAGGAATTTTTGGAAATCTAGTTGGAAATTAACTGAAATAATTAATTGTGTATTGTATATTGTTTTAAGTTTGCAAAGTTTACAGTTGCAGGAAACTGAAACAAGATCAAAAAGAAAGAAACGTCCTCAAAACAAAGCTAAATAACACAAAGTCAATAAAAATAACTAAATACAAGTGCTATCATTCGATTAAAATATTTATTTATTTTTAATTTAATTTTTTTATCTGTTCAAAATGTACCTTAAAGGGAGATTTGTCAAGTATTTAATACTCTTATCAACATGGGAGTGGGCAAATATGCTGCCCAACAGGCAACAACAGCTGTCAGTGTGTCAGTGTGCTGACTTGACTATGACTTGCCCCAAACTGCATGTGATTATCATAAAGTGGGCATGTCTGTAAAGGGGAAACTCGTGGGTACCAATAGAACCCATTTTCATTCACATATCTTGAGGTCAGAGGTCATGGGACACCTTTGAAAATGGCCATGCCAGTTTTTCCTCGCCAGAATGTATCTTAAGTTTGGAGCGTTATTTAACCTCCTTCACGAGAAGCTAGTATGACATGGTTGGTACTAATGGATTCCTCAGGTTTTTCTAGTTTCAGCTTTAAAACTGAGCCTGCTACAACCTAAAAAACATAAGTTGCATTAATGCGTTGAAGAAATTAGTGGCGTTAATACGAATTTGTGTTAATGCGTTATAGAATAAGTTAGAATATGTAATTTTTCCGTAATAAAATGTCTAAAAACTAAAACTGAGATATTTTGTTGGGTTGTTTGCTCACATTATCCCAAATATTTCCAACAATCTTCAAACCTGAGAAATCTGTAATTTTAATCAAGGTAACTTTTGGTTTCGTTTGGTTGTCAATGGCGTCTTTTTATCCTCTTTGTGCATGAGTCAGCGTTAAGGTTGTCTGCCAGAAGAGGTCATAAATTGACTTTTTATCCAGTTTCAAGCCACATTGTTACGATGCACTTTTTTGGATCTTGGTGCTTTTAACTCTATATTTTAACTAGATGATGGATTTTAGTCATCGGACTTCTGGATCTGAAGTTATCAGAGAAACAAGCTGAACAAACGTTGGCGGCAGCTCGGCTTGCAGCCCCTCCGGGATTTTAATCAGTTTGTTTTAGAGAGGAGGAGACCTCTGTGGTAAAAAAAACTCCTAAACAATGAACACTGAAGGAATCCTAACTACTCCCATGATCCCACGCTGCTTCACCACGTCACCAAACTTGTTATTGCTTTGATTGAGAGAACCCCAGTGGCAGAAAAATGACATATTGTGCATTTATTAATATATTTATCATTTAAGCATAAGCACGTTTTGACCTCCACCACCACTGTCAAACACTGATGCCTCTCTACATTTGATAAACACTTACTAAGTAATGAGAAAAACAATAAAAACATGGAATTTAACAGTGTATCTGTCAGACGTGTGCACGTTGGTTTGACCTCCATCACTCTGATAATGAATTCCTTTCTCGTCCTCACAGTGTTGAGTTAATTAGGACTCGGTGATCAGCAGACTTCACCAGCAACGACTGCAGAATAACTAAACATGTCATACACAGTTTTCCTCTCTCGATGTCAGATTCTCTGCATGTGGATCCACTCCACCAGCTTTCTGATACATTTTGTCGACTGAACAGTGTCAGCAGAAACAAAACCTGTCAAATCATCCATGAACTAATTTCCATCTCTGAGCAATTAGTGCAGGCGGGTGTCAGCCCCAACAGGAAGTGGTGACATGAAGTGACAGCGACGATATTATTTCATTAAATAACTAAATAATATATGAAATAACTATTTTTGAAATAGCTCCACTGCTGAAGTTGTCATTCTTCCCTTTTCGGATGCTAAACTACTAATATTCAATCTCTAACTTCTTTTTGTGTCAGGTCATTGAGTCATGACATCTATTGTTGACATTTTAGCCACACTAGCAGCATCTATAGATGGTAATGCTGGTCTGTGGCTTAGTTGATCCACCACTTTGTTCCAGACTGTACGGTGGCTGAGAAGGGTTGAACGACGTCAAAAGCCACAATGTGAAATAATAGCTGGTCTGTTTCATTGTCAATGTTGTTGCTCACTTCCAGTTTTGCATTTGTGTTGTGTCTTTTGCATTGGCCTTGTGTCTTTTGCATTGGTGTTGTGTCTTTTGCATTGGCGTTGTGTCTTTTGCATTGGCGTTGTGTCTTTTGCATTGGCGTTGTGTCTTTTGCATCGGTGTTGTGTCTTTTGCATTGGCCTTGTGTCTTTTGCATTGGCGTTGTTTCTTTTGCATTGGCCTTGTGTCTTTTGCATTGGCGTTGTGTCTTTTGCATTGGCATTGTCTTTTACATCGGCGTTGTGGCTCTTCTATTGGCGTGGTGGCTTTTGCATTGGCTTTGTGTCTTTTGCATTCGTTCGACTCTTCTCAGCAACCGTAAAACAGAAATATCTTAACAACTATTCTTTGGATTGCCATGACATTTCTTACAGATGTTAATGACCTTCAGAAAATGAATCCTAATGATCTTGTAAAGGACAACTATTGCATGGATTCTCATGAAACTTGGTGCAGACTTTCATGTTCCCCTCAAGATGAATTCTGATGACTTTGGTGACCTTAACTTTTCCTATAGCATTTTTGTCAGATCAAATTATCAGGCCGAGGGGCCTTAACAAAGTGCCGGTGTTTGATGAGTTGGGAGTGAGGATGTGTTGAATATTCCTAAAACCAGGGAACAAGTACAATAAATAGACACAACTTTTCAAAAACAGGTTCTAAAAACAAGAAGAAAAAAAAAATCCAAAGAACTCTAAAGAATCCCTTCAGTGATTTCAGGAACTACAATCAGAAATATGAAGAAGGCTGCAGTCGATAAGTGTCAGTGTAAGTCAGTTTACAAACAGCGTGAAGGACCAGACAGCTCGATCCTTCCAGCTGAGGGTGTTGTCGTAGGAAAGCTGCCAAATGAAGAGTGAGAGTCACAGATTAGATCCAGGATCCATCCAGTCCAGGATGAGAACCTGATGTAGTTTGATCGTTGGTTCATAATTTGCTGCTCAGCGTTTTTCTCCCCAGCTGCAGGTCTGGATAACTCCTCAGTGTGACTAAAGGAAGTTTGCATTCTCTGTAAATGAGACACTGACGGCTGATTTTAACTGATTCTCCGGGACCCATTTTAAAACAGGCTCAAATTAAACAGCTTATCTTTTCTCTCCGTTATCGACTCTGAAGGTTCCACTTGTCTCTTTGGCTTTAGGCCACTTTCCATCAGAGCTGTTTTATCTCCCATTGTCATTTTAGACGCCTCTGCTCATCACAGATTGGTGAAACGAGGCGCTGTTTTCTGCCCAGTAAGGAAATCTCGTTCAATTTTCACCCTGCTTTCATCTCCTCTCTGAGGCTCGCTGACATCAAGTTTAACAAGTTTTAAAGCTAGAGTGAAGATACTAGACAACCTAAGGAATCCATTGGTACCAACCATGTCATACTAGGTTGTCGGGAAAAAGGCTAATTTACGCTCCAAACGTACGCTACATTTTGGCGATGAAAATCTTGCATGGCCATTTTCAAAGGGGTCCCTTGACCTTTGACCTCAAGATATGTGAATGAAAACGGGTTCTATGGGTACCCACGAGTCTCCCCTTTACAGACATGCCCACTTTATGATAATCACATGCAGTTTGGGGCAAGTCATAGTCAAGTCAGCACACTGACATACTGACAGCTGTTGTTGGGCTATACATACATTTGCATAAAGCAGCATATTTGCCCACTGCCATGTTGATAAGAGTATTAAATACTTTACAAATCTCCCTTTAAGGTACATTTTGAACAGATACAAAATGTGTAATTATTTTGCGCTTAATCGCAATTAACCATGGACAATCATGTGATTAGTTGCAATTAAATATTTTAATCGATTGACAGCCCCTCATTTATTTATACTGTAAAAGTTAACATGATTTAACTTGATATTTAGAAATTGTTCTTCTATTATTAGGAGCTTTCTTACGGCCTAATTTCCATATCATGACATGGATTATGGTTGGGAACAGATATCCTAATATCTTTCCAGCCACAAAGAAACAATAGATTGAAACCACCAGAGACAGAAGTTTGGAGTTTTCCCATTCACTTCAATACAGTAAGTGTGATCTCGGAGCAGTATCTAGTGGACATCAGAGGAACGGCAGCCGAACAACCTGCAGCGTTAACACCAAAAAAGAAAATAAATGTGATTGAACATCTCTCTTCTGTAATTGTTCGAGAAACATGATGAAGTGGTTGAACCGCTACTCAGACCCTCACTCCTGATTATTGGCTAATTACAGCCGTCTATTACCACCTAACCCGCTAATTGGTTAATTGGTACACGACTGAGCCTCCTTTAAGTCCTCTTCTTCGCAGTAGACCTCTCCTGCTGTGTCTCTACTTCACCTTTTGATTGGTTTATTGATTCTGCAGCTCTCTGATTAGTTGACTGATGAAAAGCTTCATGTTTTTGTTTTTTCTCTCTCAGCTGGACAACGTGGACGAGCAGGCGGCTCAGATCCGCAGAGAGCTGGACGGGAGGTTACAGCTGGCCGAGAAGATTGCCAGGGTGAGAAACGCACATCATGTCATAACGATGTAAAACCAGTGGGCTACCTCCAGGATCTGAGAAGTGAAGCCAATGCTGAAGTGTCTTAAACCTGCATTCTTTCTAATAGCCAGCAGGGGGCGACTCCTCTGGTTGCAAAAATAAGTCTGATTGTAGAGAAGTCTATGAGAAAATGAGCCTACTTCTCACTTGATTTATTACCTCAGTAAACAATGTAAACATGAGTTTATGGTCTCAATCGCTAGTTTCAAGTTTTCTTCAATACAGCATGATGCTCATTTTGTAAATTATGGTCCCATTTAGAGTCAAATAGACCAGGCTATCTTGTGATTGACTGTCGCCTAAAAATGTCTTATTCAGCATTCGGTTGTACTTAGCTCCCCCCTACTACATCCACTTCTTATACAGTCTATGCATAAAACGGATAAAAACAAGATACTTTTTAAAGCTGCTCTATTGAATATTTTTATTTGATGAATGACTCTGTAATGTGAAAGGTTGTCTCGTCTCATTTTAGCCTCTTTAAGCTCCTAGTTTTGGTTTTACTTTACTGTTTGGTTCAGTCTCAAAGTTTCCAGCAGGCAGCTGTTTTCAGCAGAGCTGTTCTCTACCTGCCCAGCAGCAAACAGCAGACAGACACAGTTAGAGACTAGCTGGTGAAGAAGGTCAAACATCTAACAGCTTAACAGCCAGAAGAAGTGGAAGTAGGCAGCTGTTCATATAATATATCAAATGTTTGTGTTCACAGCTCGTTCTGCTGCCCCCGAGTGGATACAAAAAAAATCAATGAATGCAGCTTTAAAGTATGTTGCTATTTATGGCTGGACCGCAGAGGGCCAGCCCTACAAACGCAAAAGTCATTTAGAAACTTTCTTCTCTTATATCACGGAAATAATTCACTGTAATGTGTTTATGAAAACATTTTATGCGAGAAATAAGCCATGCATTGGGTAAATCTGTCTTTATTTCGGATCGACAACGGTTAGTTTATAAGTTTCTAGGGAGTTTCCAGAGGCGGTGAGTCGCAACGGATACCCATGATTTGCATAAAGTAGCCTAGCAAATCATAACCGAAGTTATCTCAAGACGTTTTTTATGTAGAGCAGGTCTAGACTGTACTCTATAATTCAGAGACCCAACAAGAGATAATGGGTAGAAACCTTAGGCAGAACCAGGCTCTGGGTGGTCATCTGCGTTGACCGGTTTGTAGTCACAGTTTCATGTTGGTGAACTGAGTTGTAGATGAAACAAAGTCTGGAAGCTCTGGACTCATCTTCTAACTATCTGGTGGCTATTACTTTTTTGTGTAGCGCTGGATGATAAAGTCAATATGATAATGTATCGTCTTCCAATTCAATCATATCGTGATGACATCATATATCGTGATTCATTATACACAATTATATCGTCTAAATTGATAATAACAAGCACATACAAACTCAAATTTGTCAGAAAGTGTTATAATTTTGCACTAAAGCTCTTAACTAAATGAGAAAATACTCTGTAACTTTCATTTGTCAAGTATTTAATGCACACAGGAGTATAAAAAAAATAGGCTTTACCATACTATTTATTTATTGAACTACCAGAAAACATGCTATATTGTGAAATATATTGCTATCGAGATTTTGGCCATATCGCTCAGCCCTATTTTTGTGATGTTTTCATAATTGAACTGCCAAAAACATAAAGAAATTGATGTGAAGTAAATCTGACTGTCCGTCCTGCAGGAGAGAAGAAACCCAAAGTTCATCTCCGCTGACATGGAGCCTCTCTACGTGGAGGAGCTGCGTTCGTCGGTCAACCTGCTCATGGCCAACCTGGAGAGTCTGCCGGTGTCCAAAGGAGGTCCGGACTTCAAACAGAAGCTCAAACGCTCCTCCATGAACAACTCCTTCCTGGACATGGGAGACGAGGGAGACATCCTGTCCAAGTCTGACGTTGTGCTGTCCTTTACGCTGGAGGTCTGTGTGTGTGGATGTGAACTTGTCTTAGATAACTGCTAAAACTCCTTTCCTTGTTAAGAAAAAATACAAGAACACGAGGTAGAAATTCTGACAGTTGTTGAAAATTGATACCAATTTTGATAATTTGTTAATCCTTTAAGTAGGGCTGTCAAAGTTAACGCGATAATAATGTGTTAACGCAAGTTTGTTTTAACTCTAGCTCAGTTTTAAAGCTAGAGTGAAGATACTGGTATCATATGAAACTAAAAAACCTAAAGAATCCATTAGTACCAACCACGTCATACTAGCTTGTGGGGAAGGAGGTAAAATAACGCTCCAAACTTACACAAACCTTTGGCGAGGAAAAACTGGCATGGCCATTTTCAAAGGGGACCCTTGACCTCTGACCTCAAGATATGTGAATGTAAATGGGTTCTATGGGTACCCACGAGTCTCCCCTTTACAGACATGCCCACTTTATGATAATCACATGCAGTTTGGGGTAAGTCATAGTCAAGTCAACACACTGACACACTGACAGCTGTTGTTGCGTGTTGGGCTGCATTTTGCCATGTTATGCCAGAGCTAGCAAAATGTCAACAATTTGGCAATATTTCACACTGGAAAGTCCCACTAGTAAAACAATGAAGTGTTTATAACAGACTGCTTTTGGATCGGTACTCTGTATCGAGAAGGAAAAGGTGGTATCGGAACATCTCTAACGATTACTTGAGAAAGTAATTGACACAAGCACCTCTGCTGGTGTTTCCAGATTGTGATTGTGGAGGTCCAGGGTCTGAAGTCTGTGGCTCCAAACCGGATTGTTTACTGCACCATGGAGGTGGAGGGAGGAGAAAAGCTGCAGACGGACCAGGCTGAAGCCTCCAGACCACAGTGAGTTCTACTTCCTGTTCCTACTGCTCTATTGAGAGTGTCTCGGTCAGGCCACGAACACAATAAACATTTGTCAGACTTTAAATACCTGTCGTCGCATTTCACAATAAAATCCTCCTTATCCGCCTTAAACTGAGATTTAAGGTGAGCAGAGAGAAACTCTCCCACTTCAGCAGATGAATGTTGAAACAAACTCTGCACATAAATCATTCTGCACAGTGAAGGTCAAACATCACAGTGGAGTCACAACAAGAAAAACTCATTTGGAGCTTGGCTTGAAAGATGGAGGCATGAACACCTCTGAATGGTACTTAATGGTATCTTACAGCTTATATTTAGACATGAAAAGTAGGGGTGGGAAAAAAAATTATTCACCTATGTATTTTTACGATTTTGAAGTTTATGTTTCTAATGCCAGAATCGATATATTTGCTTCATTTGAGTCTATGCGGAGGTAGAAGGAAGTTACCGCTTTTATTGTTGTAGTCTGAGTAACATGACGTCATATCCGTTCCGTATCCGTCAACCAAAACAAACCGCAGCTGGCCGCAACGAGGAAGTACAAAACGGCTGAGTGTCCGTGTGGATACGACCTGCACCTTCACATTTTAAATCCAAAGTGGTAAACACTACACATACAGTAAAGTATGGAAACACACTGCAGGAAAAGCAGAGCTAATACTGAATATCGATCGCAATACTTGTTGAAATGCAATACTTAAAAATTGCAATACATATCGAATCAGCACCCAAATATCATGATAGTATTGAATCAGGTGGTAGCTGTATCGTCCCAGCCCTAATGAAAAGTCATAGTATATGTTTCTGGAAAAGTAAACAATTCTGAGAATCTGACAAAGTATCTGATGCAATCATATTCAATACTTGACACTTTTCGTTTTACAGCTCTGCTTTAAATGGTTGAGCAAATAAACAAAACTTAGTGGCTTTGGTTCCGCCTTTTTTCTCTCCAGTTCCTCTAATTAATACCTGCTATCATGTGACCAAAGTTTTTCATTTATCGATACTGATGATGACCACAAGATGTCGTTAATCAAGAGATTATTTTGTCAAAACAAACCGATTCTGAGGTCAGAAATGAACTTCTATGTTCGAATTTTTGGATTGACATTTTATTCTGGCTGTTGATTTTCAAGTAATCAAACCAGTGACTGTATCTTCTGATCCAGCCTGGCTGCAGCTTAATATGGTGCTGTCGTTTTGCAGCATAAATACACCTAAAAACTAAATTATTTTTTTGTGATTTTGAGTGTGTGGATTGATATTTCAAGGTGTCTGTAGATGGACAACGTGTGACAGAAAGCTCAGAGGTTGTAATGCGTGTTGGTACTGGAGAGACATGAGTTAATACTCAGTTTACAGCCTGCTGAGCCTTCACTCTTGACTCCTAATTGGATTATAGTCTGCACTTTTGAAGATGAAATGAACACAGACCTCGGTGAAAAGCCTCCTTAACACAGTTACCTGAAACTGAACCACAGCTTTGAAATGCAAACAGCAGAAGACGAACTGCACATTTTATGCAACCAGGGAAGTGACCCTCACCATCAGCCGCCCGGAGCGCTGTCTCTCATTCTCCAGTAAAGGCTGAAACAGCGAGACGATGAGGCTGTTATGTAACCGTGATGGGAGTCAGTCGCTCCTCACCATCACATACAAAATATAAACACTCTCACTGGTTTCTGGCGGAAAGCCCAGCTGAGCTCAAACCCCTCACAGTCCCAGTCAGACCTCTGATGTTTTTCATTACGGAGTCTCACCTGGGGCTCTGCAGGAAGGCGGTTTATGAGCCGGTCTGGTTTGTAGCCAGACAGGCGCCCCCATGAGGCTGTAATATTTATTACACACCAGAAAACTAAACGTGTGGATAGATGAAAAATGGAGACAACTTTTCTATTCTCAACTCATGACCTTTAGCGGGGTATAAAATATAAAGT
Source organism: Sebastes umbrosus (assembly GCF_015220745.1). NCBI lineage: Eukaryota > Metazoa > Chordata > Actinopteri > Perciformes > Sebastidae > Sebastes > Sebastes umbrosus. The sequence goes on from NC_051272.1 coordinate 9,790,883, forward strand.
TTGTCCTGAAGGTGATGCCAGAGGGAAGGTCATGTTGGGTTTATCCTCTGTACGGTGGCCTTTTTAGGACATCTCAGTCTCAGCTTCTCAGGCTCAGCTCTACAGTAAAACTTTAAGCTGAATACTAACATTACCTTGCTGACATGCTAAAGGTCATGCTATAGTCCCATCATAATACCAACAGGCTAACATTAACATTAGGGCTGTCAATCGATTCAAATATTTATTCGCAATTAATTGCATTGTCCATGATTAATAAATAATTAATCAAAAATACTTTTTTATCTTTTCAAAATGTACCTTAAAGGGAGATTTGTGAAGTATTTAATACTCTTATCAACATTGGAGTGGGCAAATATGCTGCTTTCTGCAAATGTTTGTATATATTTATTATTGAAAATCAATTAACAACACAAAACAATGACAAATATTGTCCAGAAACCCTCACAGGTACTACATTTAGCATAAAAAATATTCTCAAATCATAACATGGCAAACTCAAGCCCAACAGGTAATGCCTGATTCGTTAGTTTCTGAAAGAAATTTAATAAAAGATTCCTGACATTGACTGATATATTTGACTTCAGGACATCTCTGACTACATACATGCAGAAAATCAAACATTTTAATGTATCAATTTAGATATTTTCCAAAGTAAAAGTCCCCAGAAGTGTATGATTCAACTTTTTGCCATGGTCTAGTGTTAAAAAAGTTGACAAAAAACGCAATAAATCGCTAAAAATAAAAAAAATATTTGTAGAATCGCAAGTATCGTGATAGTATCGAATTGGGAGATAGGTGTATCCTCCCAGCCATAGTAAACAGTGACTGCCTCAGCTGACATCACTTCATTACAACGTTGACTTCTCAGGAACATTTCACTCTGTCCCACATCCCCCCGTGTGAACACAGTCTAAGTTGATTATTTGCTTCTGTCTTCACTCAGTGCTCCCTCATGTCTTCCTACAACACCCAGGGTATTAATATTAAACAAACCATTTTTCTGATGGGACTACACAACATACAATGACATGAGTTATTACAGTATTAATATCTAAATACTGCTGTGCAACCATAAAGCTACACAGAGGCAATAAAAAAATGAATTATGATGGAAATAACAGTTTCATAGTACAATGAAAGACAAATGAGGCATCACGAGTGCAATGTCTGTACTGTAAAAGTGAAATACATCATTCAGAAATACAGAAAGCGCCTTTGACTTCAGGAAAAAATATGTCCACTTCCTCCAGCTCGCTCAGAGCAACAGAAGGTCTGTGTGAAAAGCTTCATTGTCCATGGAAAAATGAAAAATGTTTTTATTTTCTTCACCATGGCGTTGCAGCCTGCCGGCGACTGATCATCACTCAGGGCTGCATATTCTTGGTGGCGGTGGCCGTCGGACAGTCGGGGTCCATACAGTAATGAGGCTGCCCTTTCACATGCTCCAGCTACTGGTGGAGAGTTTATTTTATTCTGACAGGCCCTCTGCCCACCAGAATCACCAAACACAGCCAATTAAAGGAGCCCACGGTCACCTGACGACCTTGTTGGTCAACAGGGATCCTGCGCTGTAACTGCGGGTCCTGTAACCTTCACTGTAATTAGCCCGCAGCGCACATCCTCATCCCTCATCTTCAATAACACCCCCGCACACTTAATGACATCGTAGTTAACTATAATTACACAGACAACGTGATTAGCTGTGATTACACCGTCGTCCAATTGCTCTGATGACTCCTGCAGTCGTAGCGTAGCGGCTCTTTAATCACTGAGGACCTTTTCATTAGTGATACCCTTAATTACTCCGGAATGTCAAGCATTTGAGACTCACTTAAAGGACCAAAACACCGTTTCTTCATGTTTGGAAAATAATTATCAGGAGTGTACTTGATTTGTACTAATCAGTTTTTTTTTAGATTCCCTCCAGGCTTGAATATGTTGTTTCAATACATAATGAAAAATTAACTTGCAGATAGGCAGAGGTGCACAAAGGTTTATGAATCAAATCTGTTTACTTTTTCCGTGTAATTGAAGTTTGTTTAACTCCTGTATCACCCGCTGCAGGGCTTCACACACAAAACTAATTCACCGTCAAGAAAATGAGGTGAAACTAATGTGGGTCTCAGTGTCAATTGTAAAGTAAAGGGTTTAGATTGTCAACAGATTTTGAAACAAAAACACAAACAATTTTATACATTATGTACCAATTTGCCTCAGAGACAAACACTAGCTGATGATAAAGAGCAGAGGATCAACAGGAAGACACATTTGACTCAGGAGTCACAGTTAAAGTTAACCACCCATTTTTAGATTTCATGCAATTAAATTAGTGTCAAAGCAACAAAAGGCAGTAAAATAATGGAACTGAGCTGCACCAGCTGTTTGTAAATCCATCACTAAGTTTGTGTGTAAACTAGTGATTTACTAAATCATTTTTTTTTACGTTCTACATCTTACTTTAGCTTGGTGGCATGCTAACATTAGCTAATTATCACAAAACACAAAGTCAGTCAGTCTGTCAATAATAAATAAAGAAATAAAACGAAATTAATAAGTATTAAATAATGAATAAAATTAATGATAATTTAAAAAAACTACCACATGCAAACAGTATTTTAAAGAAAAATGTAATTTCAATTGTGTGAATAGTTAGTCAAACTTAATAAGAATACCTTTCCAAAGAATACATTTCCAAAGACCAATCTGACTTCAATATGACAGTACACCACCTCAGAGTGTTCAGATTAGTTCACTAGAATGATCACGCTGGTATGAGCATACGCATCAAAGGGTTCAATCAAACAGTTATGTTATTTTAAAGAAAATAAGAAAACATTGGGATATATATTGTACATCACGTTATAGTCTAAAACTATCGATATTATTTATAAACCATAATGCCCATCCTTAATATACAATTAGAAGCACAACCAATGAAAATGTTTTTTGAAATGTGAAGAAGTAGTCACACGTGTATCCTGCATTTAACATAAATGTCAGTATATGGCTGCTCTACAGTTGTAGTGTCGGCCCATTTGACCACGGAGATGAGCGTGACGGCTGACTTGACCGCACGTTACCGCGATACGATAACGTTTCCTGTCCATGACAGAGTTAGCATGCAGCTTTAGCCGTGATGTCTAGCTCTGTTTTTCCTGCAATGTGTGAAACCCAAAGTGTTTCCATACTTTACTGGATGTGTAGTGTTTACCACTTTGGATTTAACATGTGAGGGTGCAGGTCGTATCCACGCAGACCCTCCGCCGTTTTGGTTGAAGGATACAGAACGGATAAGACGTCACGTTACTCAGACTACAACAGTAAAAGCGGTAACTTCATTCTACCTCCGCATAGACTCAGCAAATATATTGATTCTGTCACTAAAAAATCAATTTCAAAATTGTAAAAAAAAATTAAAAAAAGGGCGATAAACAGGTGAATCGATTTTTTTCCCACCCCTAATAAATAGTATTGGTAAACCCAGAGTTTTCAGGCTGCAGGTGTGAAATTGAATCATTTTCTGTCTCAAACAGCAGCTGAGGTTTCACCTTTAAATCTGTCCTGCGGTCTATTTTCACCGCCATCTGGTTTTAATGTTTTTAATGCTCAAGGTTAAGTTGAACTGAAACCATAATAACAACGGTCATTATGTTACGTTTAAACCGTTACCTCAGGTCAGTTAGTCCATGAGGTCAGAGCTGTTTGTATCAGTGTCTGTCCTCCGTCTTACTGATCTGATGTCTGTATTTGTGTGAAGTGAAAACACCTTTCCGCACAATGTTGCCTTGGAAACTGGGGAAACTGCTTTGCTACTCGCCCTCAACAAGTGGAGGGGTCACTAGTCATTTGTGCACCACACACACACACACACACACACACATACACACACACACGCAAACAAAAAAAACACACACACACACACTTACACGCTTACCATGACAGTTTAGACATAAAGGCATGTAATGATGGGAGCTTGGATCCCGGTGTGTATAATGGCGGCGTCTGTCATCCTGAGCAGAAGGCGTCAGTCTGCTCCATTAGAGTCTCTGTGAGATGAACAATAAGTGATTGTTGATAACAGCCGACACTGATGGGACACTTTACTGCCTCTGGATCTGTGACTAAGACCTGATGTGATGCTATTACAGGGAGCTGAGCAAAGTTTGCAGGGTGACCTCTTGTAGAAGTTCACTTTGCTCGCTGTGGTGTCAGAGTGATTGCAATTAACAATGAAGACGCCTCGTCCTGTGGGCTGTGGAGCGTGCAAATATAAAAAGCTTGAGGTGTACATTATAATCATTTCTGTGCAGTAGCTACACTCTGAGTTTTGTTCATGTTTTTGAGAACAAAATCAGTGTGTCATACTCAGATTCACACGTGAAGGCTGTCTGATTCTTGGGACCTAAAAACCCTGCACTGCACAAATAATGCAAGCTATACCGGGCCTGTATAGGAATGCTAACTGTGATGCCAAATTTATACTTCTGCGGAAAAGCTTGCGCACAGCTTCTGCAGAGCCACAGAGATGGTTTGCAGAGCTCGCAGAGAGCTGCAAAGACACGCCGCACACCTCCTGAAAAATGCGACTACGCGCCGGGCACCGCCGACGTCGCAGAAGTTTGATAGGACATCAGAGCTGGGTTGTATTAAGAGGCCGCACATACCACCTCCTCATTTGGTTCTCTCTTTTTCTCCGTATTAATTCTAGGCACAGGAGCTCCTCCTTCTCATCCAACTCTTCCATACTTTTTTTTCCAGGCATATAGCGTTGGGCCAAAATTATATGGAACTATTTAATCACGCCTATCAAATAAATGAAAGACGACCTTACAAAGGATTTGAAAACAGCGGGTCCAAATCAAAGACAAATTACAAGTGGTGCACTTCAGCCTCTTGTGGCAGAAGTGAGTATTCAACAAACATTTAGAGAAATGATCCTGACAAAAAAAAAAGGTTTCGCTCGACAAATTTTTTCCCCACCTGTTTCACAGATGGAAAAATAATTAAGGAACTTAGAAAGATTATCCTGGCAAAACCTGTTTATCACCTGTTCTTAAGTCATAAACACAGGAGAGAAAACAATTTAGATCAGACTTAGAAAAATGGATCACCAGAAGGTCTTCTGCACAAACCATGGATGTATTAAGAGAACTGGATACAGCGTTGGAGGCGGGGCCCCGTTCATTCCTATGACAGTTGCTCAGTGGCGCATGATGCCAAAATGGCTCGACTTCCGACTGGAAAAGTACCCGGATCATCCAGCGATCTTGCGCATCCATTGGGCCCATGGAACATACGCAATAGCGGTCACATGGCTCGGTCACGAGGTCCGAACGTCACGGCTTGCGCTGTCATCACGGTCGGTTGATTCACCTCAATAAAAATTATCCACTGAGTTACAGACGTCTCTTTCCAAGTGTAAGTCTATGGGAAAAAGTATTTTTTGACCCGATGGCATCACGTAACATACACAGAAGTTGTAGTACCGCTGTTTGGCCACTACGAAAATTGGCGTAAACGACCAGCGCTCTTCCTCGGGGCTTGGTACACACCCGTACAGTACAACCATACAGATTCACACAGTGTGAGCAAAAAGTGTCAGTTTCTGGCTGTGCAGACAGGATGATTAAAATGTGCCGTGTGAGTAAATACTGACACTTCAGTAAACGTACAAGATCAATAAAAACACACCCAGTGTGTGCCCAGCTGTAAAGAGGATCCTTGTGTGTTTCAGGTGGGGGACTCAGGGGGACTTCACCACCACTCACCCTCTGCCCTCGGTCAAAGTGAAGCTGTTCACAGAGAGCACCGGGGTCCTGGCTCTGGAGGACAAGGAGCTGGGCCGGGTGAGAGTCCAACTGCACTGAACCACACACACAACACACAACAACACAACATGGGTTTGTTTATCTATGATCAGTCTCTTAAATACATTCAGGAATTTAAATGGGATGCTTTCTGTAAAAAAATTTTAAAAAAAACTTATGATGTCTGGTCACAGCAACAAACCAAACCACAACTGAATTATATATCCAACAACATCTTACAGCTCATTATTACTCGTCTTTGTTGAATACTCGATTCTGATTGGTCAGTCACGCCGTTCTACAGTCTGTTTTTGCTTTATAGCAGACCGTTTCTATGTATAACAGACCGTTGCTATGGATGCAGTTCTGATCTCGGTACAGCTAGTGGATCATTGTTGTGAAATAAACCCCTTCAGGGCGATGCAAGACCCGGGGTTTGTTTCACAACAATGACCAGCTCGCTGTACATTAGCCCTTACATATCACGCCATGAGGGGTGGAAGTAACAAGAACCGCTCTACTCTCAACTTTTTCTCTTAATGTGGTGCTGATGTGCCAAGTATTTGGTTATTTGTGAAACCTAAACTAAAGAATAACTTCACACACATTTTCAAACAGGCGACACGCTGCTCTATTTCCCCTCTAACATAACACGTAAAATTGTTAAAATAATCGAAATCTCAGATTTATTTTTTTTTCCCTCAATATGGCCCTAGTACTCCGTCGTAATTTACACCCATAGTTACCTCCTCCGGAGAAATAAACCACCAGTGCAGATTGGGGCCGTTAAATTACTGACTGATTCTGATTGGACGGTGACTGACGATGTCGGCCAAGTTCCGAAAGTTTCAGACGTCCTTCATGGTGTTGGAGATGTTAACATGAGTCACACACACACACACACACGCTGCAGCTGAATCACGATTGAGATGAAGGCAGACAGTTCAGATTGTGTGTGTGTGTGTGTGTGTGAAGCAGACAGTTGAAGGACACTGAAGACAAAACACAGTAAATGAAATGAGCTGCGGCTGCCAGTTGGCCGACTCTCTCAGCTCACAGCTGCTGTCTGACATGTTGTGATTATCAGAAGGTAAAATACAACAGAACCAGGAATTTGCCAACATGTGATTTTGGGGGAATGAAAAGAGGTGGATTTCCACTTCCTCCTGTAAATTCTGTCCATTTCCACCACTAATAACCCCTAATATCAAAACGTGTGTCTTGTGGGAGAAACTGATTGACCGATCCTAAACACTAGGGATGGGAATCACCAGAGGCTCCACGATACGATCTTATCATGATAAGATCTTATTGTGATTTTAAACATTTTGTGATACGCTGAGTATTGTGATAAATTATTTTGTGATATATTACCCTTTTTCAACTGGAAATTATGCAGTTTGTCAACATTTGCTTTATCTAATAAGATGCAGTTTTCATTTACATATCTTGAGGTCAGAGGTCAAGGGACCCCTTTGAAAATGGCTGTGAGTTTTGCGTAAATTTGGAGCGTTATTTAGCGATCTTCCTGACAAGCTAACATGACCAATCCCTGCCCTCCTCTGTACCCCGCCCTCCCCCCTCAGGTGGTCATGAATCCAACCACCAACGGGCCAAAGCAGGCCGAGTTCCACCGGATGGTCGTCCCCAAGAACAGCCAAGACACAGAGCTGAAGATCAAACTGGCCGTCCGCATGGACAAACCCCCCAACATGAAGCACAGCGGGTGAGTCTGCAGGGTTAGGGTTAGTCTGTTTAAATCCAAGACAAATGAAGGTTAAAGGTCTCATATTATGCTCATTTCCAGGTTCATAGACGTATTTTAATGTTCTACTAGAACATGTTTACCACAATCAAAGCTAGCCGCGTTGGCCGCGCAACACGCCAACGTTAACAGGCAGAAACTAAAACATCATAAACATGACAAACTTACAGCTTCCAAGTTTGAAGGTGGGTCCCAGACAGCCGGTACGGATCCATCCAGAGCTTCAGTTTGAAGTGAATCCTGCTGTGCACTGACCCCTTATGTTTTACTGTTGCTGTGAGGACATTTCAGTCAAAAATCACCTAAAACGCCTAAAACATAAAGTGAATCCACTGGGTCTTCACGTCCTCAGGTGATGGGGGTACATGAAGACTTTTCTGCTGGTTCTTGCAGACAGTAATAGAACTAGTAACATGCTTTGCTTGGCCTGTTAGCAGGTCCGTGATTATAGCGAGGAAATCAATGGCGGATAGCGAGAGATTCAATAGCGTCTCCGTATGCGGGGTCAACTAGCTAGAGGTTGTTCTAGCAGTCCATGAAAAAGTCTTTGACGTCAACAACATGAGGAAGTTCTGATCAGCGTTTTATCAGACCCATTTTCTGAGAGCTGGAGCAGGAGAAAAAGAGAGAGTATGGTCTTCTCTGACACTATGGTGGTCTGTAGACACAGTAGGGACAGATATTGATGTTTAAAAGACATAGAAAAGTGCATTTTGCATAATAGGTGACATTTAAAAATCATTTATCATTTGTCTGCAGGATAGAGTTGTTAATGTTACCGTTTTCATTCTCTATCTTATACATCCAAACACGTCTGAAAACACAATAGACCAGGTCTGCTTCTTTTTCACTCCTCTGTTTGTCTTCTGCTTCATAGTTTAATAAACCTTTGAAATAACTTTAACATTCCTCCTGCTGTCATTGAGTTAATATCAATTTATTTATGAATAAGTGAAGGACAGCTTAACACATGAAGTCAGTTTCCTCCCAGAGCAATTTCTTAATATGACAGATGACACAACACCTGAGTTATTTGTTTAATTATTTTGAGGGTTTTTATGTAAGTTGTGTTATCATTGTGTGATGATGCCGAGCAGACATCTATTCCTTCGACTGCGTTGCCACTTGACAAAATAACGCGGAATGAGTTCAAATCCAACTTCTTTGGAGAACGAAAAAAGAAATGCAGGCTGACAGCTTTATCTGCTGGTGAAATAAAAGAAGCAGAAACAGTCTGAGCTCAATGTGAGGATGTGATCACATGATGGTGACATGATAACTCTGTTAGTCATACTGAATTAATATACATCTGAAACAGGACATGATGCTGCATTATTAACACTATATAAGCCATAATTACAGTTACAATTAAGATGTAAATTATGCACTTTTTAAGTGTGTTTGTGATAGTTTAACAGCTATTATTAAAAGTCAACACTGAAAGGTTTATTTATTAGAGATGAATAGATTTTATAGATTTAACTTCTCATCAGACGGATAAATGTTGATTTGAGTCACAGCTGAACTCAAACATGTCCATCATCCATCAGAGGTTTTCAACCTCAGTTTTATTAGGAGATCGTTTGATCTAATAATTATTTAATTTGATTTCAGAGTGTTGATTGATTTAGTGATCCAGCTGTACATCCACTCACTATCTAAACTGAAAGCATCAGTGCTTTCACTCACGCCCATACTGATTTTACATCAGTAACATTTGCAAATAATAAACTACATATAATACTATAATAATAATCTACAATTATTATATTAATTATTGAAAAAAATATCAATTTAAAACAGATTTTGTTATTGTTATGTTATGTATGTAAGTATGTAAGTTATGGTTTTAAAAAAAAAGCACACTTGTGTTATTAGAGAAGGGGAAAAAGGGATAAAATAGAATAAAGAATTTAAAATTAAAACAAATTTTGAAAAAAAAATTTTCAATATGTTGTCTCAGATTTAAACCTATTGTGGCATTGTGGCAGGGTGTCTGTGGTGCAGATCTTACTTTCTGCCACAAGATGGCAGCAAAACATAATTTAAAACCCCACAAATATGATGAGGAAATGTGCGTGCATGCGTGTGTGCTTGTCTCTGTAGTGATTGTGTTTATTTTGACAGCTGACATGTCAACACTTTGATCTTTTACTTCACAGTTTGAGGTTTTGAGTTTTAAAAAGCCTGAATGTCAGTGACTCAGAGAGATCAGCAGTGTTAAAAATCACGTTTAGGTTCGATACACAACTCACAGATTCTTAAAGGGGAACATCACCTAAATTAATAATTCCTATATGATATTTCCATGGCCTAGTTAAGTTCAATTAATATTTGTGAACATGAGCTACTCTCTCTCAAAGCCAGAAACCAGAGAGGTAAGCCTCCTTTACTCAGAACAGTTCTCCCCATTCATTGTCTATGGAACAGTTTCCCTGCTTCACACTTGATGACATCACAAGTTTGAGATTAGGCACTATAGTTTTTTGATTTGGGAGAGAGTTGTTCATGTTTTCTAATATTTTTGGCCCATTTGTTTTTAAAGGACCTATGTGTAAAATTTCGGGAGATCTATTGGCAGATATGGAATATAATATTAACAAAGTATCTATCTATTTATATCTAGATAGGGAGGATTGTTTCAACAGTAGCCCAGAATGGACAAACCAAACACTGGCTCTAGATAGACACACTGTAAAAACTTGGCCGACTGACCCCGGCCCTGTCGGCTTGGTGTGTCAGGGTCTTAAGACGAGAGGATGTACTAACTGAGAAATGATCAGACATTTCCTCCTCAGTTTTCCTTCCTGACTTTCCTTTTGGTCCTAACAGCCTATAGTGCAGGAGCACTCACACTCTGTTACTATAATGATCAGTGTGGGAGTCAGACAGCTCTGATAACACACTGACTGATGTAAAGACTGAAGACAGGATGCAGATTTGGTGCTGTTTTCAAACTCTCCACAAGGGGTCAGTGTTAGTCTCCAAGTGAGTCCAGCTCTTCTCTGCTTTACATCCAGCTCTTATTCATGTGTTTACGCTGTCATTTCTGATTTATTAAAGACACAATCAGTGATCCACCTGCTGAAAGGTGTCATCCTATGTTTATTTATTCATTATATTTCCCTCTATTCAGGTTATTTGATGCTGTTTTCACTGTGAATCTTTGATCCAAAGACTAACTTAGGGCAACTGTTGCCCTGTATTAGTCATTTCTGATAAAATAAAAATTCCACATATTTCAAGATTAACAAAATGACTCCTCACGGCGAAGAAATAAATTCCAACTGACGCAGGAATGTGTGCTGCTTAAAGTAAAGAAAAAGAGAACAAACAGAAAATGTTTCGTTCAAAATTGTTTTACATTTATATTATTTATGGGTTCAGACCTGAACACCTTTAAAAGGCCGAAAGATGCAAGAAGACTTTTGACTTTCAGAGTGGAAAAAGAGAACAAACAGGGAAACGTTTTGGTTTACAGACGGATCGTCTAACATGTTTGATGTTTTCTGAAGAAATGTTTCACGTGTTCAATGCGAGCAGCAGTGCGGTTCGTCACTGAGGGGAACTGGAGAACTTCACACATTTATTTCTGCTGCGATCATTTAACACGTCATTGTTTTCTGCAAAAAATCTTTAGTTCCGATCGTGTTTCTGAGCTCAGAGGAAGTCACATCTGTGTTTTACTTGTTGCTCGTATTGAACACTTGATCTCACTGTGATCAAAATGGGGAAAAAAATGCAGTTTATAATTTATGATTTTATGGTCTTTTATGGAAGCATAACACAACAGCATCTTTTTAATAAATAGATGAATTAATAGGTAGGTTTGCTCTCAGGAGCAGGGGGAGGGGACACAGTGAAATTGATGATTCTTCATCCAAAAAGCCTCATTAATTAGAAAAAAAATGAATTTATGTAAAAGCAAATAACTCATTATAATGGAATAGTTAGTGTGCCCTCCTTCACCAGTGGAAATGAGTCACTTGCTATAATCATATCTTCTTAAAAGAAATTAAAAATATCTGCCAATGTTGTGAGACTATGACGTTTTGACAAAAAGAAAATCGGGGTAAAATATGCTCTTTAAAAAAATAATATTTGGTGGAAATTCTAAATATGTTGACCTTTTTAGTGGAATATTTCTGCTGGTGCAACTGTGCAGAAACCCTCCTTTCTTCAAGTGATTTAAGTCGTTATTAATGTGCAAATATATATATATATATGCAGTATTTATATATATATATGTTTTTTTATTTAAACTAGCGACATAATGGGCTGATGAGATTTGTACATCTACAAAAACGATAACCTTGAATTTATATTCAGTAACATTCTGCAGATGTCACTGCAAAAAAAATCATCTATACTCAAAGTTATTTAACCTCTTTTTCTTATAAAAGAGTGAAAATGCCTAAAATGAGTGAAATTATTTGATATAACAGGAGACAGAACTGCTTTTTGATGTGTTTGAACATTAAACGTAGTGGAAATAATTTTAAGATAATAAAAAAAAAATCTATGAAACAATTCTTTCAGGTCATTTACTCTGTTATTTTTTTTTTTATTATTATTATAAAAAATCACCAAAATCTTCAACCAGTCCGTGTCGTGAGGTTATTTTTCCACACAAATCAATGCGTCTGATTATTTTTTAACCCCATAGACAGTTCTTAAAGGGAAACTGTATTTTTTTTTGTTTTAATAAAACAAGTCCAGTGTCTCATCACTCTTAAAAAAGCCCTTAAAGTGTGAATATCCAGCTAAATGACCAGTTAAAGATAGATGGTGAGGACTGTTAAATGCCTGCAGTGAACTCTTTGGAGTCTGCAGTCCATCACCACGGCGTCGTGCGGGTGAATGGATGTCTGAAACCCGGCAGGAGGACGGACGGCCAAATCATTTTCACAAGTGGCCGGCGAGCGGTGCCACATGTTAACCCGGAGCCGTGCAGAATGGCCCAGATTCTCCGTCCAGACGCGCCGCGGCCTTGACTGGAGGCCTTTTCTTTAAGGGCGGGCAGCAGGGCTGAAGAAAGAGGTCTCGCCATCGATTGATTTTCCTCACTTGCACTTGCCTGTATCCCACGCTTCAGGAGGCCCGGGAGCAGCCATTGATTGAGAGGCCACGCTGGTCATTCTTCCATTTTCCTCAAGACTTCTTCAATGAGCGTCTGTCTGTGTCACGGCCTCTCTCAGCTCAGGACTCATTACATTCTCCTTTCTCTCTCACACTGGGGGAGGAGATGAATGTGTTAATAATTGTTCACGTAATGTGTTATAATACATTGTGATGGAAAGATGTACTTTTAATGCATCAAGGAGCTGTTTTTTGTTTTTTTTTGCATTCAATGATCTACATCAACATCACATGTCAGAAGTCTTCTTCAAATCTCCAAAGTCCCATCAAATGTAGAGAAATGGATCCTGCAAATATATTATTTGTTGTTTGTGTCCTCAGTGTTAAAGTGTCACCGTCATGGCCACACAAAGGACTGCATTTATTTTCATTATCGGTTCATCTGTTGATCATTTCTTTGATTTACTAATTCATCTTTTTTCTAATGTATCAGTAAATAGTGAAATATGTCATCCGAGTCGACGTCTTCAAATGTCTTGTTTTGTCCAACCAACAGTTCAGCACTCAAACATATTTAGTTAGCAGCGGAGGAAAGCAACAAATCCTCACACTAGAGAATTATCTGGTTTATTTATTTTTTTTTTTGTCATCAAATTTGATTGATTTTAAGTATATGAATTGAAAATTATTAACAAAGAATTACATAATTTAAAACAAAACTTTAATTGAATAACAAAAAAATAAGCATCATCATCATCCCCAAAAAAATCCCCCCAAAATAATTAAAATAGAATTAATTATGATATCTGATTCATTTATGGCTTAAATAATTGTAAAAACTCCTGATGTTGTTTATATTGTGTTTCAGGTACCTGTACGAGTCTGGAAACTCTGGAAATTATTAACAAATAATTACATAATTTATAACAAACACCTCAATTGTAATAATAATAATAATAATATATTTAATAATAATAATATATGTATAATATCTGGTTTATTAATGAGTTAAATAATTGTTAAAACTCCTGATGTTGTTTATATTGTGTTTCAGGTACCTGTACGCTGTGGGACAGAGAGTCTGGAAACGCTGGAAAAAAAGATATTTTGTTCTTGTTCAGGTAAGAAACCGACGAGACTGAGATCAGATGATGTGTAAAGGTTCAAGGTTCTTTATTTGTCATTTCTCAATTCCAGCAAAGCGGTCATTTGCAATACAAATCTTTGGTCTCAGGTTCATTCAACAATGCTAATAATATATGTATATATAAAAGGAGAAATCACACAAGTAAACGTAAAAGCAAAATGATAATCTAAGGCATAAAATAGTGCAGTTAAAATAAATAGAAACATAAATAAATAGAAAATAGAAATGTAAATTTGTAATTTAGTTGAAGATGAGAAAACTGAATGTAAACAGGATGTAGTATGTACAGTATATGCATGATGAGAAGTAACATATGTACACAGAGTTGAAAATAGGGATGAAGTATGTATGTGAATAATAATATATATATCCAGAGGTGTAACAGTTTGTCCCACACAGCAGCTGGCAGAACAGTTTGTGGCTGGGTGGGTGATCTGTCATTTTGTCTTCGGATCAGAGCAGCACTGCAGGAAAAAGAAAGTTAAAGCTTTAATAGGCAGAATATTTTTGGCATCATTGGGCAAAGATTCCATAATAACTTCCAAGTGTTCTGAGAGATAAATAGACTGCTGCACCTCCTCATGGCTCTGTTTTCAGGCTTTAAAAAAATGTAGCCCGTGACGGGAGACTCAACAGACTCAGAGAGAGAGCATTCCTATTGGCTGTGCTCCGGCTGGTGGGCGGTGCTTGGTTTTTCCTCAACTGATCTCAACATGGCTGCCGGGTCACAAACTTTCTCATTTTACAGCTAAACAGTACACTACAAGATGTTTCTGAAGACATATGAGGAGAGAAATAGGCATTACAGTAACAGAATATTGATTCATATCTGCTTAGTTTGACCGTTTGATCGGAGTTGGTGAGTGATTGACAGCTGCCCCGAGACGGCAGGCTCCAAATCAGCTCTGATTGGTTGTTTTTCTCCGGTCTGTGAAATCTCGCAGATGCCATTAAGAGCATCGGAGGACACAGAGGAACATGATATATCTTTTGAGATTACCTGTCTCATGCACTACTGTCAGGATATAGTAACCGCTTTATAAAAATAACTTTTATTAATCATATTTGCTCCATTTCTACCCACTGCTGCTTTAAGTTACATCTGAAATAAATCTACAGCAACTGTTTGACATTAATAAACTGTTAGAAAAGATCAAACAGGGTTTTAATTGATCCAGAATCTGTGAAAATATGAAAACACTCAAATAACAGAACCTAAAGCCTTCATAGAAAACGTGTCCTCACACTTTGGTGTTTCTCTTTCAAAAACTTACTTTTTTTTGCAGAGTTAAAAAACTTTTTTTTTTTTTTAAATTGTTTATTAAAGAGAATCATCTAATTTCAGTCGCTTTACGTGAAAGGTTTTTTTTTACACCTTGTCTGAGCACAACAGTCGTGCTGAAGCAAAGTTAATTAAGTTTTGGTCTCTTCGGTTCTCATTTACACTTTTTTCTCTTTAGCTTTTAAAGTATTTTACTTTCTGAGCACTCAGTGATCACTCCGGATCTGTGAGGGCAAGGGCAGACATTTAAATTCAGATTTAGTCTTTTCTTTTTGTCTGTTTACCTCTCTGCTCCAGATTGAACATTGCCTTTAAAGGCAACAAAAGATAGATTGAGTATCTTTTATGTTTTATTGATTGTGACTGAGGGGGGGAGGTGATGCTTGATTGAGTGTTTGACAACATTTATAAAATCCTGATGGTGTGAAAAACATTCTGCTGTCCATTCTATCAAATCAAGCTCTTATCTGTGGTTCATCAGTGTATGTGTGTGTGTGTGTGTGTGTGTGTGTGTGTGTGTGCGTGTGTGTGTATGTGTGTGTGTGTATGTGTGTGTATGTATGTGTGTGCGTGTGTTTGTTCTGCAGGTGAGTCAGTACACGTTCGCCATGTGCAGCTACAGAGAGAAGAAGGCCGAGCCTCAGGAGCTGATGCAGCTGGAGGGCTACACGGTGGACTACTGCGACCCTCAGCCAGGTAGCTGATCACACCTGAGCGGTCTCACTGACAAGGTCATCACTCAGGGCTTCAGGCTGCATTCACACCAGATCAGACGTTGCGGTGAAAGCACAGGTTATCCCATTCATTTTGAATGGGGTTAGTGCGTTTGGGCTGTGACGGCTGCCGCAGGGGTGCCGGAAAAAAAGTGGAAAGTAGAAACGGAATCGACTTTTGGAGAAACGCAACCCGACGTCACGCTGCGGTGGTCAATCACGAAACCAGCCATCCAGAGCTGTACAGCCCAGCCATGAAGGAACAAAGAATGTTAATTGTCGCAGTTAATGGGCCATTAATGTGAATCTCCCACACCGCTGCATTACCCTACGGCGAATCAACGCAACGCCTGATCTGGTGTGAATGCAGCCTAACACTCTAACAATATACATACATACATACTGCTGGAGGAGAGGGTTATAGAGCCAGCATTCAGAACATATGTGAACACGTGAAATTTATGATACATCAGGAGAATCATTTAAAAGACACAAGGTTCTGAACTGTAATTATAAAGCTGTCATAGAGCCAAGTGAGACCGCGTTCAAGGTCCTCACGTCTTTGTAATACATTTGGAAAATGTTCAAGCTTCTTTGGCTGAATCCAGACCTCCAGACTCACAGACTCACAGAATGTTCTTTGTACGTCTGCACGATCTGCATGTCAAAATCCACAAGTCATCAAGTCTGCAAGAGGCCTAAAATGGACTTTCTGTCAATTATCCATAAATCACTGCAATATTGATGGAATTGAGAGTTGAAGTCCTGGTGTCACGTCCGTGCCAGCCTCCGATCCACTCTCTCCTATAACTCAATGCACTGAAATCGTTGTTTCTGAAAAAATGAAGCGTGTTCCTGACATTTAGTTCCATATTCCAGGAAAGAATCGACATCCCCTGCAGCACTGGATATTAGAAATGAAAACCTTTGATTTTAACAAAGTTAAACAACGGTTGCTTAGTGAGCACAGAAAAAAAACACAGCTCTCATGGAAATGTTCCAGTGTGGCAGCGCGGGTACTAATGCTGCGTTCCAGACAACTCGGATGTCAGAATTTTCTTGAATTTTCACACTTTGAGCGACAGCAACAGCCTACAAGTCATTTTCAATGGAAGCCGGAGACAGGAAGCTAAAAACTGATGCCCAAAACAGCTAAAAACTCTCATCAGCTCTCCGATGACTCAGTGAAGCGTCGACCACTCACATGTTTTGGTTTCACCCTGTTCTGTTCCATAAAAAAAAATGCCATTAGACAGTTCCCAGTGTTATTTAACAACAGAACTATATCAACGAGCGCTTCAGCAAAATTTCAGCAGCGAGTCGGCGACAGTGTAGCTGACCACGCTGGCCGTGTTGTTGCTCTTGTTGCTCGTAGTGTGAACATAGCTTAACCTCTTCCTTCTTCTCCTCCTCCTCCTCCTCCTCCTACCCCTTCTTCTCCTCCTCTTCCTCCTTCTCCTTCTTCTTCTCCTCCTCCTTGTCTTCCTCCTCCTCGTCCTTCTCGTCCTTCTTCTTCTCCATCTTCTTCTTCTTCCTCCTCCTCGTCCTTCTCCTCCTTCTCTTCAGGTCTGCAGGGCGGCCGGGTGTTCTTTAACGCAGTGAAGGAGGGCGACCTGGTGATGTTTGCCAGTGACGACGAGCAGGACCGGACGCTGTGGGTCCAGGCCATGTACCGAGCCACCGGACAGTCCTACAAACCGATCCCACCGCTGCAGAACAAAACCACAAACTGCAGAGGAGGACTCCAGAAACCAGCGTCCCCCATCAGTAGGTTCAGATTCTCACTGGGGTTGTTTTTAGTATCTAAACATGAAACCAGTAAAAACTGCAGATTAGACAGAAAGATATAATAAAGTAAGTATGTGTGCATGTTCAACACAATGTTGTTGAAGCTGAAGATTTAGCTTTGTCTGCTTGTTAGTACAGCCGTGAACAGCGCAACAAGTACCAGAGCTTCTTAAGGACATTTTATGGATAAGGTGCAGAAATTGACACGTGTTGCTGGACATTCGTAGGAGAACGACTGAAAAATGCAGAATAACTTTCTCTAAATGAGACACCTCAGCGCTCTTAGTGGTCAAAAACATGACAGAGTTCCTTTAAGTTTCCATTTTTCTTTTATCCAGTTTTTCTGTATTTCCTTCATTCTTCACCTTTTTTTCTCATTTGTTCCTCCTCTCTTCCAAACTCGTGTCGTATTTCCTCTTTGCTTTTTTTTACCTCCTCTGCCTCCCCTTCACCTACAAATCATTTCATTCATTAATCTGTGTGTGGAGGACGCCGTCTCGCCGGCCGAGCATTGTAGACACGAAGAGCTTCATACTGAGAGCTGATTACGGCATCATTTGTGTAATTTGGCTCGGCGGCGGCCCGCTCTCGCCGCCGCTCGTTAGCGTTTAATGGAATAGATTGAAGCGTTAATGGCTAGAGGTGCTGACATGCTGTTTGCAGGAGGAAATAGAAAGTGTCCCTGAAATAGCTCTTAACCGGGTGCTAAGTGACGCTCTGTGTGTGTGTGTGTGTGTGTGTGTGTAATGGGCTTGACAGAAAGTCGTTCTCGCTTTAATAACGATTGTGTCGGTGAACCTGAATCTTCGCCTGTGCTCGCCCTGCAGGTGTTTTTCTTAAAAATGAAATGTGGAGGTTAAATAACTGCATGTTGTACACACTGGCGAGCACTTACATGACCACACACACACACACACACACACGCACACACTAAGACGGTGTTATTTAACATTAATGAAACCATGCTTCTCCCGTCTTGACTTCACGGAAATAGGTGTATTTTGAAGGTCTCTGTTGGAAGGTTAATAACAGGCGAGACAATGAGAGCAGAGACACAACATGTCTCCTTTGTTTGTCTCCAGTTCACGACTGTTTTCAGCTTTGTTTCTTTGAAAGCATCTCGTAGCACAAAGCACCAGCAGGCAGCGGCATCAGATTTTATTGACCGGTGTGTGAGAGTAAATAATGAAGCTGTTTACACGTGGAAGTCATGTTATAGGCTCACTGACTGTCATTGTTCTCACTCTGCTGAATGGATCGTCAGCTTCTGTTTTCGAGGATCAGCTCTCTTCCTCTTGTTTACCAGCTGATGTCTCACCATGTTCTCATACTGAGGCTACATCCACATAATACATAATGATATGTTTTCATTTTAAAACGCCGTTTTAAACCAATCTCCGTCCAGATGAGCATTTTAAGGTCGTTTCAGAATTAATCTCCGTACATAGTACCACGCCTGAAAACGCATTTCACTTAACCAATCCCTTACACTGGGCATGTGCATGCCGGTGTAAACAGGAAGCAGCGCGGTTGGTTGTTTAGTTGCAGAAAATACTACAAAGGAAGAACAGCGAAAAGTAAGACCAGAGATTTCTTTGCTTGGACCGATGACGAGATGGAGCCGTTACTGAAAATAAAACACGAGTGAACGGCGTTCAACACGACGGAAAACACAACAGATGTTGTTTGTTTTCTTCCGGAAAAGGTTCACGTGATGGGGCGTGACGAATCAGGGAAGGACACGTCATGACAAACATGGGCGTCTGCGTTATCGTTTTCAAAGGTCTCCGTTTCTGTCCGTCCAGACTAAAACACAACCCCGGATCGCATTTTCCTGTCTGCCACCATAATTCTCCAACACGCTTGGCACACGGGAGAGGCTTCAGTTGGTTGCAATCTCAACCTCACCGCTAGATGCTGCCAGATCCTACACACTGCACCTTTTAAGGAATAAAAGGAAGCTCAGTTAGAGAAAGAACAACGTAAGAAGAAGAGCAGATCATTAAGGGAAAACTGGAGACGTGAGCAAAAACAAGGCCTTCATTTTGATGCAGTTTCTGGATAAGTTTCACTGCTTTGTGAGCAGATTTCAGCCGCCGGCCTTCGTGACGCTCTGAAACAAAAACTCTCAAGAAAAGGACAAACAGACAAGTGCGAGTTTGCTAAAGAAGCTCCAAGAGACATCACTTCCTGTCACCCTCTTGCCTGTTCACTGCAGCCAGCAGTTCACATAAACAAGATTGAAATAGACCACCGTTCAAACGACCCACAAACAAAGTCTAAACAAGTGGAAATCACTGGAGGCCTTTGACCTGAAATCCACTTTTATCACACAGACGGCCTCAGTATGAACAGACGGGCCTGTTGAGCGTCGAGACTCGCTCCTGAAGTTGTTTTTCGGGGATGTTTACACCTGTCAGTTGTGTTTTTGAAGAAGCAGGTGGTCAGTTTGACAACGAGGACGATCCCGAGGAGAGACGTCCAAACTGTCCGTTTGTCTTAACCTCCCGAGTTTTCAGCGGCGCCCTCAAACGCAGCAGAACAGCTGCGGATGCGTTTGTGTGCTTCTCTCAAACTTTTCCCCCAGAGTTGAGTTTGTTTCCGCTCCGCCCTACGAGAAGCCTCGCCGCTCAGCTAGACGGAGACTGATGGGCTTGTCTGTCTATATCTTCATCTCTGCTCGCCCTGACATCATCCTTGTCGCCGCCGCCACGCTCCGACAGGCAGATCAAGTCACATCTCTCAGCCCGGTGCACCTGAAACTGAAACGCTCTCCTTCCTCCTCCTCCTCCTCTTCGTCTGCATCAATAACCTGCCATCACCGGCCGCCACCACCTCTCAGAGCAGGATGTCACATAGATGTGACTGTTGCCGTGACGATACCAATGGAGCCCAGACAAGATGGATATGGAGAGATTGAGCGCAGAAAGCTACCCCCACCCTCCCACCTCATCTCACACACACACACACACACAAACACACACACCCCTCAACAGTCACTCAAACATCCTCACTCATGTTGTAAATATGATACCAACACATGAACGTATACAAACCACAGGTAGTTGAAAATAACATTTAACATTTTAAACAGCATCAAATTAGCATCACACTTCTAGAACATGTCAGACTCAAGCTAGTCACATAAAAAAAGGTTCAAAATTGATGCCGCAGAACCAGAGATATCATCTTTTTTATTGAACACATTCTTCTTCCTTGTTAAAACGCGGCGCCTACATTACCCATAATACAATTCGACGAGTTGAGTCAGATTTAGGTGTATTATGTTAGTAGTGGATAATGTATAATAAGACCCGGATACGGTGCTGCTGCTCAGCTTTGCTTCCAAAAGAGATGTCTGTAAAACTGTTGACAGGACACCTTGAACTATAAAAAAGGCATTTATGACTCTTTCTATTCTGAATTTTTGATCCATGAAGGTTTTATATTTGTAAAACTCTCCTCGAGCCGAGAAAAGCGATTTAAAAATCTGTGACGCCATCACAATGTAAAGTCTATGGGCCGAGTGGGAACTCACGGGCCGGGCCAATGGGAGAAACACTACTGCGTATATTAATTAACTGCGCATTAATGCAACTTGCGATTTTTTGATTATAGCGGGCTCAGTTAAAGTGAAAATACTGGTATCATTTAAAACTAGAAAAACTTAAATAATCCATCAGTACCAACATGTCATACTAGCTTGTCGTGAAGGAGGTTAAATAACGCTCCAAATTTGCGCTAAAGTTTGGCAAGGAAAAACTGGCATGGCCATTTTCAAAGGGGTCCCTTGACCTCTGACCTCAAGATATGTGAATGTAAATGGTTCCTTGGGTACCCACGAGTCTCCCCTTTACAGACATGCCCACTTTATGATCATCATATGCAGTTTGGGTCAAGTCATAGTCAAGTCAGCACACTGACACACTGACAGCTGTTGTTGTCTGTTGGGCTGCAGTTTGCCATGTTATGATTTGAGCAAATTTTTTTATGTTAAATGCAGTACCTGTGACGGTTTCTGGACAATATTTGTCATCGTTTTGTGTTAATTGATTTACAATAATGATATAATAATAATAATAATAATAACAATATATACATACATTTGCATAAAGCAGCATATTTGCTCACTCCCATGTTGATAAGAGTGTCAAATATTGACGAATCTCCCTTTAAGGTACATTTTGTGCAAAATGGGCTATTAATTTGAGATGAATTATGATTAACTATGGATAATCATGCGATTAATCAGTTTTAAATATTTTAATCAATTGACAGCCCTACTTGTTATACATCCATGCCCTACACTCTTAGGTTCCAAAAGGGTTTTTCCTGAAAGGCTTAGGATCTACCCAGAACCTTAAAAGATCCTCCCAGCCCACAACCCCCAAAAAACTGATTGTAAACATGATTTTTGTGATAAACTGCATCAGCCACAGCCTTTTAGGAGCCTCATGAGGAACCCTGGGTGGGTCGGAGATGAAACCCTTGCATTATTAAAGCCATGTATTTTTGCATTTTGAAGTTATAATCTTTTAGATTTTCAAGAAATCTAACTCGCCATTGAATGTGTCTACATTCGGAAATTAATTCTCAATCTACTACTTTTCATTGTTGGTGGCGGGGTCCGCCATTCCCACGTTGGATTCAAATAGCCTACAAAACACTGATGAGAAACAGTTCGAAAAATACAAAGTGAAGAAACGTGCAGCCATCTGTGCCAGGAGCAGTGACACCCATCCATATTTCCTCTCACACACACACTCATTCACACACACACACACCCTCCCCCTTTGACACACAGCCCCACTGCAGATAATAGCTGAAAGTTGGACTTGACACGGATCAACATCACTTCTCCGCTGTCTGTCCCCCAATCAATACTCCCCCTCCTTCCCCCTCCTCTTATTATCAGCACTAATCTATATCTCTTTGTCTCGTTTTCTTTAGAGTCGCCTCCTTCACTCGCCGTCTTTTCTCCAAATTACATTAAGGACAATCCCGTGTTTTGGAAGTAACGAATGTAAAATGACCTACATCGGAATTAGACAGAGGGAAAGCAGGCCACAGGAGCCAAAGGGCAGTGACAGAGAAGTGGGAGAGTCAGAAGAAAAGAAGACGGGAAGAAAAGGAGAGGAGCGTCGATTGGAAGTTGATTGTGGAGATTTCACTTTTGCTGTCTTTTTTTTTTCTCTTTCGGACAAAAGCGACAAAGAAAGGAGGGAGGAGGGGGGGGACGAAACACAAATGTCTGAGAGTCCTTGCGGGCTTCTCTGCATCCAAACAAAAACAAAATGGCAGCGTTAATAAAAAGCGATCACTAATGTTCGTCTCGGACACGAGGCCGCGGGCGTCGCAGGCGTGGAAACGGCGCCGGCATTCTTCAGCGAGCCGTGGTCTTTTGTGGGGCCATGTGTCACGCTCAGAAACTTCCCATCCCGAAATGTACTCCCCCGATAAAGGCAGAATGGAGAGTGTTAGGCTTTTCATTTGGCGGGGCCATTAACAGGAAGGCCTGAAAGGACTGGAAATGAACCCAGGTTTGCTCAGGCCGCGACGCCCTGCGCCTCTTCTGCTTCTTTTATTTTTCCTTTTTTCTTCCGTCGCTGACCCCGAAGCCTCGTTATCATCTGCCGCTCCGGGCGCTGCTGCAAGAAGTAACTCAAAGTATCTTTATAACTGTGTCAAAATACTTCACTAGTAGACATTCACTTTTTACTCAAAGTCTATTTTTCATATCATCAACAAATCCCATGAAAAGACCCAAACTACTAACTACTAAGCCTGATATCTCTTCTTCCTCAGTGCCATAGAGCTCCATTAAAAACACCTCACTGTGTCTCTGGTTGACACAGTGAGGTTGTTCCTTCATCACCATGAACACACACACTGTAGTTTATTTGCAGCAGCTGTTTTAGGAAAGTACAGACTTTTTTTAAAAATGAAACTTTTTAAAATGTAAATCTTCAGTAGGAACCAGACTGTATATAACAAGTGGACGTAGTCACCGTGACGTCACCCTTTGGTTTGTGGACTACTGGAGCTCGGCATTTTGGCCGTCACCATCTTGTTTTTTTGGCCATCGCCATATTGGTTTTTGGCCGTCACAATCTCGGTTTTTGGCGTCGCCATATTGGTTTTTTGCAACCAGAAGTGACACAAGAGGGTGGATCTAAGTACAACCGAACGCTGAGTAAGACATTTTTAGGAGGTCAAAATGTTAAAGTTAACACTCATGAACTGAAAACACACTGTGAAAGGGTTAAAGTTCTAGACGGAAACACGGACATGAACTCCCAGACCGGACGACGCCATGGTAGCGACCTGTCAATCACAAGGTAGCCCTGCCCTAAAGCATCCTCTTCTTTATGGTCTATTTGACTCTAAATGGGACCATAACTTACTAAATGAACATCATGCTGTATTGAAGAAGACTTGAAACTAGAGATTGAGACCATAAACTCATGTTTACAATGTTTACTGAGGTAATAAATCAAGTGAGAAGTAGGCTCATTTTCTCATAGACTTCTATACAATCAGACTTCTTTTAGCAACCAGAGAAGTAATTGAATTCATTAAAATCAACGAGTTAACTTGCAGTTTATTGCACCAGGATAATCCACTTAGCGTGGATACGTTTGTTAAAAACTCATAATAAACCATTTGAAACATAATAAACATTAATAACAGTTTGTTGATCCAGTTTAAAGAGCACTTTGAAAACAGTTTAATTCTGTCGCCTATCAGTCAGTTGTTTGCAGAGGTCTCAGTCTTTATGTGGTCTGTCATTAGACCAGCAGCTCACTAGTTGACTCATTTTTTAAGTAAATTATTGAGTAAAACCAGCAGACTTTACTCTGGTTTCAGCTTTAAACATGTCAAGAAGTGAAATATCTGTCGCCTGATCTCCTGCTGCAGCTGATCAGCGACGCGTTGTCGTCTGCTCTCTTCCTGGCTGGTTGTTCGACTCTGTGAGTCACTTCCAGTGTTTTTCCTCACATGTCGTCCATGTTGGCGAGTGTTTTGTGTCAGCTGAGAGTACTGACAGCTTCACAGAGGATCTGTAGCCAACCGAGGTGGGAACTATTAACCACAGCACTGAGAGCTGACACTGCCAATGTAGTGTGTGTGTTTACACTTGAGTTCACTGCTGAGCTCAAAGAGAGGCGTGAATGATTGAGAATCTGAACACATTTATATATCACCTCTTTAGCTGTCGGCGTCATGCAAAGAAATCTGTGCAGTCATTCATCTCCGCGAGTCCATTTTACGCTATGACACTGAGCTTGATGACTCCATTTTTACTGTTTTCTTTTGTTCTTTCTTTCTAATGCCTCTTTCACACTGGACAAAAAAATCCCACTAACATCTGGCTTTTGTCTTTAGTGTGAAAGGTCAAAATCGTCATTCATTCCCGAGACAAATGACTGTGCAGTAGTCACGGGTATTTATCGGCTCTAGCTCCGATCGACATTGATGGAGACATGACACCCAAGTGGATAAACACACACATTTTTGTCCTTTTCCTCCGCTTTTTTTGTCCCCCGTCTGACTCCGTCCAAGCAGCGCTCAAACATTGTTCCAAATTAGTCTGCGACAAGTTTGAAAGAGAGACTGAGTAGGTAATGGATATAAATAACCACTGTAACATTTTCACTGTCTAACCCTGTATTCCGGCGATTTGGTGACGTTGAACGTGACATACCAGAAAAAAACAGAAAGACATTTTCTTCTGCTGGCAATGGGAAAAGCACATATCGCCTGTTTTTAGTAGGTTTTCCCGCATTGAAAAAACCTGCATACGCGCACTAATTGGTGGAGGAAAAAAGGTCTAATGCTGCCTCATAAACTCAACTGTGGTTTGGTTAGACATAATCCTCAAATACTGTATAGGGACAATTCTCTTGGTGGAGGCACTAAAACAAGTGTACTGTATATAGTTCAAAAAGTTTTCAATTTTAAAAAATACACCATACCTGCCACAACTTTAAAGGACCAGTGTGTCGCATTTCGGGGCATCTATTGGCAGTAAGGCTGTCAATCGCCATTAATAGCATGATTGTCCATAGTTAATCGTGATTAATCTCAATTAATCACACATTTTTGTGCAACATTTGTCAAGTATTTAATACTCTTATCAACATGTGAGTGGGCAAATATGCAGCTTTAGGCAAATGTATGTATATATTTATTATTGGAAATCAATTAACAACACAAAACAATGACAAATATTGTTCAGAAACCCTCACAGGTACTGCATTTAGCATAAAAAATATGCTCAAATCATATCATGGCAAACTGCAGCCCAACAGGCAACAACAGCTGTCAGTGTGTCAGTGTGCTGACTTGACTATGACTTGCCCCAAACTGCATGTGATTATCATAAAGTGGGCATGTCTGTAAAGGGGAGACTCATGGGTACCCATAGAATCCATTTTCATTCACATAGCTTGAGGTCAGAGGTCAAGGGACCCCTTTGAAAATGGCCGTGACAGTTTTTCCTCGCCAAAATTTAGCGTAAGTTTGCAGCGTTATTTAACATCCTTTCCGACAAGCTAACATGACATGGTTGGTACCAATGGATTCCTTATGTTTTTTAGTTTTATATGATACCAGTATCTTCACTCTAGCTTTGAGCCTGCTACAACCTCAGAAAGATCGATTGCGTTAATGCGTTCAAGAAATTAGTGGCGTTAAAACTTGAGGAGGACTTGAGGACTGTTTTACAAACAGAGGGTTTGTAGGAGATAATTTATGGTCAATATCCTAAATATCCTGTCACATTTTGCATTGAATTACTAATAGAACTTGAACAAGCAATTGGTTTTATACAAGATTTATTTTCTATTCTTTTTTAACACAGCATTTCAACACCTATCCTTTAAATCTTCTTTCTCCTCATTGAATTTGTGCAATCGTTTTGACTAAATTGTGGGGACGGTTCTCCTGATGGGGTTGTTTTAACATCCATCTGAATTTTAAAACTTATATATCTTATTTTAAGTCCCTCGTGTGAAGATGAATTGAGTTGGAATGAATTCTGTTGAAATGCCAAATCATTTAAATCCACTTTTTCGTCACTGAATTGCTAGACTCCTGTGGGAATACTCTCATATTGGATTAACTAACATAAATAACATCCAATACTAACGTTCAGTGCCACTGTTTGTCCCTTACGTATAGTGAGACGGAGAGCTAAAGTACAGCTTCACCTTTATTCAAGTCAGTCTTAAAACAATACAGACATGCACACGTACATTAAAAATGTTACTGGTTGTTGCTCTCTATATTGGCTGTGAAGAGAAGCCCAACATAAGTGATGGAGGGACAACCACAGTGACCAACAACACTTTAGACATAATGTGAATGTGTACTTTGAGGTCAAGGTGTTAAATGATTGTACATAGCTCTTATCTTAACCGTAATGTATTTAAAAATGAATTTAAAAACGTCCATCCAACATCCATTATAAGCATTCAGTGTTGGAAACAGACTTTTTATTCCTGTGATTCCCGTCCAGGTCTGGATCCGTCTCAGCGTCAGGGGGTGGAAGGGCTGATCTCTGCAGCTCCGTGTCGCTTCGACCACGCCGCCCTCTTCACCATCTTACAGAAACACACTCTGCAGCACCGCATGAACGACTCCTTCTCCTGCCTGGTACGTTAACGCCAACACATCCTCTGACACACACAGTCGGGATTCATCTTGATCTCATTCAGAGATCAGCTGTCAGCCGAACTGGAGGTGGTGCTCTGCTCTTTGCTCACCACTCACGCTAACTTTTCAGTTCTTCTGTTGTCTTTTTCAGAGAAATATGAAATGTAAGCTGCACCACATTTTCTACATTTTTTTCTTCTGACAGTTTTAATTCAAACATTGAAT
This sequence comes from Sebastes umbrosus, assembly GCF_015220745.1. Taxonomy (NCBI): domain Eukaryota; kingdom Metazoa; phylum Chordata; class Actinopteri; order Perciformes; family Sebastidae; genus Sebastes; species Sebastes umbrosus. The sequence continues at coordinate 9,818,349 of NC_051272.1, forward strand.
CACGATCAGAGAGTGTAAAGAAGCAGAGATGTGCAGTAGAAGAAGAGGAGGGTGAGAAGGTCACATACTGCTTGCATGATGCTTTTAACGTGAAGGGACACCATGTTGAAGCTGGTGATGAAAGATTTAATTGATAAAACTTAAATGTTCTCTATATGATATTCAAATTAATATAACATCAAACAAATATTGTCTATGTAAAGATAAAGAGGAGTAATGTCTACCTGAGCAGAGAATGAAGTCTCTCTTCCTCTGTATGTGTTGTAATCTGAGCTTCTCCTCGCTTTGTTGACATCGTCAGGCCGGCTGTGCATGATTTAGTGCATATGAGCGCGCCCCTCTGGCTAGCTCACGGCCGCCGCTCTGCACTGCTGTCATACGCCAGTTACAGCTGATAACTCCGTCCCGTCCGACGGCGTCGTTGCAGAAGCATAGCACCCCGCTTCCGGTTCCCCCTTCAGGTTAACACTGTTAGCTCTGTCAGCTCTGTTTTTTCACGTGTAGTGCTGTTAGCACCGTTAGCTACTAGCTGCCAGCTCAGCTGCCACCATGTTGAGAACCATGCGAAGGCAATAGAAATGTCCCCAATCTTGCATTTAGTACCTTTAAATTAGGGCTGTCAATCGTTTAAAATATTTAATCGTGATTAATCGGATGATTTTCCATAGTTAATTGCGATTAATCGCAAATTAATCAAACATTTTTGATCTGTTCAAAATGTACCTTAAAGGGAGATTTGTCAAGTATTTAATACTCTTATCAACATGGGAGTGGACAAATATGCTGCTTTATGCCAATGTATGTATATATGTATTATTGGAAATCAATTAACAACACAAAGCAATGACAAATATTGTCCAGAAACTCTCACAGTTCTGTATTGGTACTGCATTTAGCATAAAGAAATATGCTCCAATCATAACTGAGCAAACTGCAGCCCAACAGCCAACAACAGCTGTCAGTGTGCTGACTTGACTATGACTTGCCCCAAACTGCAAGTCTTTAAGGAGTTATAATAACACATTTATATATAGCAATTTTATATATAACCAGGTTATAATAGCAAGAAGTAATCAATAAATGATTTACTTATTAAATAATGAATAACTGTCAGGTTTTAATGAACCAGATACATTATAGTCCTACCAACCAGGTTGACTGATAAACAAAAGAAGTAAATACAGAGTGTCTCTCAGGTTCCTGTATACATTTTGCTGTAATCATGTCGCATTTGGGCATTTCTTCAAGTAAATATTGGAGTTTCTCTGTGTTTATGTTTTCAAATCCCGGGTGTATTTGTATTATATTCAGAAAATGTTCATTTCTCAGAGCCTCGTTGCTCCTCCTCTGGCATCCAGCTCTGTCTATGCCGACTTTTCTCTATAGCTGGGTCTGTACGTGATCCAAGCTTTTCTTAATTTAGGATTTTTTACTGTGGTCAGATAATTTGCTTATGTGAAGTCTCTCTCTCTCTCTCCCCCTCCCTCTGCTTGTTCAGCCTGGGGGGCTCTCTCGCACTGATTGAGGGGATAAACGCTCTAATCAATACTTTCCAAATAGGAACATGACCCTCATAGACAACTGCTGGGCTGACTCAATGGAGGGGGGGAGGGAGGAGGGAGGAAGCCTAAGTAAGTGTGTGTGACTGGGGGGGTAAAATGAGGGTTTTGTGTTGTGTGCAGCAACTAAGCAAGAACCCCAAACTGTGTAGATATGATTCACATTTACTTTCACATGTGTACTGTAATGCCTGAACTGCTTTCTACACAGTTCTGTCCTACTAAAACGTAGATCCAGATCTCTCTAGAGTGGATCAATCTAAAATCACCAGCCTACGTCTACTCATATCATTAACACGTGTTCATGTTTATTTTTCAGATAACTTTGTGATCCTAAAAATTAGATTCAAGTCCTGGAACAATAAAAAATACATAAGACAGTGCTGTCACTAGTAGGGCTGGGCAATATATCGTGAAATGATACTAGATATCGTCTTAGATTTTGGATATCATAATATGGCACAAATGTTGTCTTTTCTTGGTTTTAAACGCTGCATTACAGTGAAGTGATGTCATTTTCTGAACTTATCAGAGTGTTCTATTATTTTTCTTTACACACTTAGTCATTTATATCAACATTACTGATGATTATTTATAAAAAATCTCTTTGTGTAAATATTTTTGTAAAAGCACAAATAGTCAACGCTACAATATCATTGCAATATCGATATCAAGGTATTTGGTCAAAAATATTTTGATATTTGATTTTATCCATATCGCCCAGCCCTCGTCACTAGATGCATTTCCATCCACCTGTTATTATGCACATTTTCAATTGCCTGTGAAAAACCTGTGAGGAAACGGCGGGTTTTTACATTGGCTGAGGTGCAAAAGTTTGTGTATCGTTAAAAGCAAAATGCTAAGTGCAATGAAAACAGATTTAGCGATTATATAATGATGTACATGAAGCATGTGACTTTAATGTCCACTGAAGAGACGAATAATCGTCTCATCGCTCCACACAGATCTGATGCAACCTTCTTCATATTAATACATGAAACAAACGGAAAAGTCATTTACACCCAGTTTTCTACTTTGTTTTTCACCGTTTGAGGTTCGACTGGCGCTCTTTTAATTACGTCATCTTGTTGCGCCCTCTTTTCCTGCAATGGTATAATGATTTTGCAACTGGAGAGTTAGCGCCACTTACTGCTTATCTCGCTTAACCAACTCCTAATAATTGCTTAACGTTAGTCGATGGAAACAAGCATTGATTTGCATTTTCTGTTGCAGATTTTATTGAAATTCGGTTGAAATTTGTGATACATTTGGATGGAAACCTGGCTACTGTTTTAAGGCCTTCACTAGCCACACACCTTGGGCATTACGTTATTATGTTTGTGTATTGAAAGGTCTCAGTTACGTGAAACAGCCTCATCATATGAGCACTATCAGACACACAGAATGTCGACCATCATCGGAGACTAAATCTCCGACACATCTTGAGGAGTCAGCTCATCCTGACATGTGTTGCGTTGTGTTCTCGTCTTTTCTTAAAAGCAGCAGAATGAGGAGATGTTCACCGGAGTGACATCTGTGCCTCTTTCATTTCTCTACCTGCCTCACCAGGACTCGTTCCAGCTCTGCAATTAGACCGATCCATTCACGCCGCCCCTCCAGCTCTTCTCCCCTCAGCCTTTTGTGAAAACTCGAGGGCTTTGTGTTCCAGCCTGAGCCCCTTTTCACCAAACACTCTGAGAAAAGGCCAGTGCCTCGGCGTGGGGGACATCTGTTGAGAAGTGGCTTGGATTCATGTCATAGACGGGGTCATATTTTATTCACAAAGAGTTGAACCCAACAACAACAACAGTAATTAGGCAGAAATTTGGTTTGTAGCTGGGGCCCAGAGTCCTGCTGACGGGTTCAGTGTAGTTCCCACTGATGATTGAAGGGTTAAATCCCCCAGTGAAGCCATTGAGTTCCAGCTGAAATGGTTTTCTGACACAACTTCGTCCATGTAGGTGGTAACACCAGGGAAAGGAAATTCCTGAAATGGCTTAATCCAAGACCATGATACAGGTATTACTTAGAACTTTTAAGTGACTGTTAGTAAAGAAAAACTGTCTTCATCTCACAACGCTGACATTTAATTAACCAAAAGACAACATTTTGACCCAAAATGAATTCTGCCTGTTGCGGCGTTTCGACCAAAAACAGCCCTTCTTTTTAAAAAAAGCATTTCAGGTACAGGTACTTATTACGTCTTCATCTTTGTCACTGATATAAAGGACATAAGGCTTTGATGATCTGCCTCCATCGAGACCTATCTTGTGCTGCATGCTGTGCCTCGCCCCATGTTGGGTCCATCTCCTTTAACTCAACTGCTACGGTTTGCCAACAAGTTATTTTGAGCCAACCTTGCTTCCTTTTCCCTGATTGAGTCCAAACTTGTGTAACCTTTGGGGTTCAATCCGGGGCCATTCTGAAGACGTGTCCTAGAAGCCATCGAATTCGGCGGTGTTTGATCTCCAGCACCACGCTGTTGTCATCTTGAGCCACCAAAAGTTCATTTTTAGTCCCTGCAACTACTTTTCCAGGAACTAAAAGGTTCTTTTAGCCCACTGTTGTCTGCGTTTCCACCGTGGTCTAAAGAGACCTGCGAAGATTAGGCAAATTAGTCCGCTGACGTATAAAAAAGCAACATGACATGGGTCGAGGGCTGCTGGTGGTCACTGCAGTAAACACACTCACCACCTGGGCACCTGTTTCATCTAAAAAACACTTTGGAAAACCGTGTTTCCATTCACATATTTTCATGCACATTTTGAAGTATCGCATTGAAAAAGCTGTATGGAAACGGCAAAGTTCCTGGATATATATTTATATTGTCAATTTTAAAAAACAAACAAATTCCTGAAGACCTTTCTCCGTTTCTCTTGTAGATGTTTAGATGGAGACTTGTTTTGTATCTGATTCACAACCTCTACTTCTTCTTCTACTCTGTTTACTGGCAGATTACAGCTATGCGTAGCCTATAGCGCCAAATTCTGACCAAACTACGATGTAGCCGAGTTTATTCACTCCAATCCAGTTGATGGAAACACTTCTGATTTGCATTTCTTTTTTTGCAATATCTCAAAAGTTGGTTTAAAATTTGCTTGACAATTGAATGGAAAGATGACTACTGTTACATTACACATAGTCATTTAATACATGGATCGACATCAGCGTTGGTGGAGACCAAACCAGAGCTGAAAGGAGAGTGAATATTGGACGTACATTCATCAGGTGGACATTACTGAATGTTAAAGTCTGTAGCTCTGTGATTCATTTAGAAAGTGATGAGCATGTCAAAAAATATCAGCCAATCAGAGTGGAAGACTACTGGACGTGGTGTATGGCAGTTGAATGTTTGTACATTCAACAATTATGTAGCCTTTTAAATTATTGGTTTCTCCTTCAATTTTCTGTCTTCCTTGTAATTGAGGATGCAGCAACACAAAATGCCATTATTGTCCTTTTTCCAGTTCCTCATTAAGACTATATGTATTTTTGACACGGAGTGAAATATTCAGACCCGTCAAAAGAAATGTTTATTTTTGACTCATTTCTCCAAACATCAGTCTGATATATTTTGTTAGTTTAAAAACTTCTGGGATCTCCCCTTGAATTCAAAATCAAGTTCTGTAGGATTGAGCTGATGAGTTTGATCATCAGCAGCTTGTCTTCGTCCCAGGACCCCCCTCACCTCCCAGCCTCCCTAAACCTCTGGCTAGTAAAGCAGAAGGAAAAGGGTCAGGGGATCATGGAGAATGAGCACTGAACTGGACAACATGTTTACCTCTCTGCGTTTTCTTTAATCCACACAACTGTGACGTAACTCTGACCCACTTTGGTTTCCTGTCTGCCTTCAATGTTGAACATGAAAACATCTTGAGACATATTTGCCTCGACCTTTACTTTTAGAATAGAATATAATTCCTTTATTGACATTACAGTAGATTTTATTGCAAAAGAATGTATATATTTATTATTGTAAATCAATTAACAACACAAAACAATGACAAATATTTTCCAGAAACCCTCACAGGTACTCCATGCAGCATAAGAAATATGCTCAGATCATGACAGGCAACAACAGCTGTCAGTGTGTCAGTGTGCTGACTTGACTATGACTTGCCCCAAACTGCATGTGATTATCATAAAGTGGGCATGTCTGTAAAGGGGAGACTCGTGGGTACCCAAAGAACCCATTTTCATTCACATATCTAGAGGTCAGAGGTCAAGGGACCCCTTTGAAAATGGCAATGCCAGTTTTATCCTCGCCAAAATTTAGTGTAAGTTTGGAGCGTTATTTAACCTCCTTCGCTACAAGCTAGTGTGATATGGTTGGTACCTATGGATTTAAAACTGAGCCCACGCTGGGCGCCTGGCTAGCTCGGTTGGTAGAGCGGGCGCCTATATCTGGTAAAGGCTCAGTCCTAGCCGCGGTGGACCCGGGTTCGAATCCGGCCTGTGGACCTTTCCGCATGTCATCTCTCTCTCTCTCTCTCCCCCCTTTCCAAGACTCTATCCACTATCCTATCAATAAAATGCTTAAAAATGCCCCCAAAAAATAACTTAAAAAAAAAAACTGAACCCGCTACAACCTCCAAAATAGCAAGTTGCATTAAAGAAATTAACGGCGTTAAAACGAATTTGCGTTAACGTTCACAGCCCTAGTAAAAATATATATTATAAATAGAAAATATGTGCTGTGACCTATGAAAATAGTAAGATATTGCACTTTTCTGAGTTGTATTGGATCCCTATACAAGTTATAAATTAAAAAGGGAATGAATATGTACAAAGAAATAAACTAAGATGTAGTTGGACTGTAAACGGATGAGGACGCACAACTCTACCATTTAACAACTCTAATAAATACTCAGATCTACGCCTCTATGCATTCACACAGTTCAGGTTCCAGCTGCTTTAAATCTGAAGCTTCAGTTACACAATTAGAGGAAACTGCAGGAGAAGAAGAGAGAGGCTCCAGATTGCATTGCAGTGTTCACATGGAGAGATGAGCAGCTGACCTTGAGGAAAAAATGCAAAGAGATTCACCAATATTTGAGTTCATCATTTGTGTGATTTGTGGAGAAATTCACACACCACTCTGCTGCTTAACAGGATGAACATCAACTTTGTTAGCAGGTAGCAGTCAGCGGTGCTGGAGAGTTGAGTCGGGTAGTACTAGTTGTTTGAGAAGAATACAGATGTTTAACCAAATATAATTAGAATATTTCAGCCTGTTTAATAAGGATCCCTTTTATCTGGTAGCCTAATTAAACAATTTAAGAGTATAAAAGTAAACTTGTCAGTGCTCTCTGGTGGACAGACTATGTAATGAAGATACTGTTTCTAAAATACCTCAACATGTACTTGACATTTCTAAACTGCAATGTCTTAAAACTTATCTGCAGACATTTACACAGATATTGATATATTAATGATACGCTCATATTGTCATGTCACAGAATACCAGTGAGAGGCTGAACTCAAATATTGCAGCATAGAGATTAAACAGTGTTCAACAATGAGCTCAACCCTTTGTCAAGGCTGCACAATCCTCTAAAAAAAATTAGCTCTATTTTAATTATAGGAAATATTTAGAAAATGTTCATCCGGATCAAAGTACACACTAGTCCTAGACAGTCACTGGACACATGTTTATCATTTAAAATAGGTTTTGTATTTAATAAGGATATAATACAAATGTTAATGTCCAACTTCACAGTGTTAAGAAAGGCTTTCAAACATTTCTTACTGGTTTCTTGGATCATGACTGACGTTTTTGACCAAATTTCATTAAACTCTCAACATTTTCAGTTGTTCAAACAAGCAAACAAACAGAAGACACCAGTTACATGAAGTCCCTGATGGAAGTAAGATAATCCTAAAACTGAAACACGAACAAATGATTTGTTCAACGTCAGCTGAGAGGTTTTGTTTTGGTCGAAGAGAAGCCAAATGTTCTGAGATGAACAGAAACTTCTGCTGCCTGCTTTTCTTCTCAGTTTATTTTTTTCACACAGTTACGCCCCAAACCTTATGACCTGTGACCCTTTAAAATGGAGCCATGCTTACTTGTTTTAAAAATTGTAGTAAGTATTTTACAAGACACTGCAAAAATGTCACAACTCTTCAACCCCTTTATCTTATAACCTCACACTTGTTCTGACCCCCAGGTTGTAAAACAATGTCTCAGTACGTGACATTAAAGTAGCTTTTTATTTACTGCTACCAAATCCTGAAAAATCCTTGTTTCTGATTGGCTGACAGGTGTCTGGTGAAATCGTATGTGCAGGTTTAACCATAGCACGGTTAGCGGTTACCTGACTCCCTGAAACTAACCCAGTAGGGGAAGAAGTATTCAGACATTTTACTTGAGTAAAAGTGTGTGAGATTGAATAGACCATTTCACAGTAAACGTAAACATTCCACATGTGTTCCTGTTTATTTTTCCTGTTGCAGTGTATGTGAACAACATCAGCTGACAGGAAGTAAACCTGGGCTGTATTCGAAACCGCCCACATACTACTGACAAGTGTAGTAACCAGTATACAGTATACAGTACATACTGCATTCTGCGTTCCTCAATAGTATGAAACAGTTAAAGCAATTTATTTGGCAGTATGCTAGACCAGGCTTCAGCCTTTAAACCAGCTCTTAAAGCACTGGACAAAAAACAAACTCGTACCACTATAGTAATATTATCGAAAAATAAGACTTTGAATTGTTTTTTGTAACCAATGTTTGTTTACTTTATAAGATACTGCATAGTTTAGCTCCACCACCCCTTAAACTATTTATCACGGTGAAGTCAGACAAACAGGATCATCAACGAGGGGAGACGGGAAATATAAAATACAATTTACTCAAACTGCTTTTTCAGTTGGACTGATCTCCCTACAGATATTAGAGTAATGTCAAAAACGGTCATGTTGTCTCCGCAGGTATCTCTCTGCCCCGTCAGAGACAGCTCTTGCCCTCGCCTCTTTCCCTCGCCACTCTGCTGCTCTGTAGGCGGTTTGTGAGCGCCACTGGCCGGCTTGCGAGCGAGCTACGCCCGTGGGATATTGTGGAGCTTTTCAACTCCAAAAAGGCAGATAAGCACAGTTTCCCGTTAATTTATAATGGACGTTTGTGTTGTGATATTTAAATAAACTATCCGTCAACAAGGAAATAAAAGCCTCTTGTCTACAGACCGGTCTCTAGAGAGCTCCAGCCAGCTCCAGACCGCCCGGCTGGCGAGGTAGCGACCCCGGCAGGTGCTAGCTCGCTGTCACGGCAGTTTGTGGAGCTTCTAAACTCCGAAAACGTTGGAGCAAATGTTCAATTCGCCATCTAATATTGTAAAACTTTCAATATTCAAAATCCACACAGTTGATTTCTCGCCTCAATAATGTTCAGAAGTGAATTTAGTGATGAAATAAAAAAAAAAATAGCTTCGAAAAATGTAAAAAAAAAAAAAAAAAGCAGTTTTTGGCTGCTGTTGTTGTGACCATAGACTGTACCGTTCCAGCGCTTTGCATTGTGGGATACAGTAGGTGAGGTAGACTGGTCCAATGCATACTGGAGATTTTTTCCAAATCAGTATGACATCCAGGTATTGTTGGAATACTGGAGATTTTGCTTTTGTACGCATACTACATGCTAGATTTTGGCCAAATCAGTTGGAACTATAGTTTAGTATTCGGTTTTGGATATGGACTCAAGCTGTTTCCTAGCAATGCAATTCGGTTGAAAGGTCTATACCGTCAAACTTTCCCGTAAAAGCAAACCAGAAAAAAATTGCTTTAAATTAGAGCTGTGACTAATTATGATCATTATTGATTAAAGTGGATTATTTTTCTGATTAATCAATTAATTGTCACATGATCACAGTTTCCCAGAGCGAAGGTGATGTCTTCAAATATCTAACAATCGAAAAATATATATGAAGATGAGAAAAGCAGCAAATCCTCTCATTGGAGAAGCTGGAACGAGAAAATGGTTCACTGATTCTAATCCCACCATCATAAAAAACGTTCTCTGAATTGAGTCTTTAGAATAATTAGAAGCAGCCACCTGCATGTTTCTAATAACATTCATAAAACTGGAGTTTTGGACCCCGACGTTGTCCCTTGACTTTTTTAGATTTCTAATAAACGAATTGCCTGCATCCTCTTGAAAAGAGAACATTTTTGCATGGTGCATATCATGTAAATCTGCATGACAAAGTGACAAATCCCTGACTGTTGGGGTCACAAGAATTTTTGGCCCGATAACAGATTTCATGGGCCAAAAGAAGTCTGAGAACCCCTGAGAGTCCTCAGCATTTTACTCTCTCAATTTCCTGTCAGGCGTCTGTAGTGACGAGTGTCAAGCCGAGGTGTTCGTCGCCTCAGAGCCACACGCTGCTTTCACTTTTTTTGGGGTCGTGTCGTTCGTCGCAGGGAGGCGGCGGACACGGAGACGTGCAGCCGCGGCTGACGGAGCTAACGAGGCAGTCGGCTCGTTAGCCGCTAATTGAGCGGTCAGCGCCAAGACTGGAGTTCGCCATCTGTTTGTCACAGAGGAACATCTTGTCGCTTCACGCCCGTCGACAGGCCCCTCTCTCTCCCTGTGGTGTGATATTAATAGCTCGAGCTCACAGACGGAGAGAAAAATGAAGAAAGAAACTGGAGAAAACGACAAACAAACTGAGGACTGGAAGGGGAGGGGAGGACGGGGAGGACGGGGTAGACACTAAAAGGCCTGCAGAAGAGAAATGTGCCAGGTCCAGTTAACCCCGACAGGAAGCAGTCTGTCTGCAAGAGTCTCAATACAATACTGGAAATAATGTTGTCTAATTTAAGTCCTTAAATGATCTTTAATACAGTTTAACATAAAGAAATCATATCTGAGTGCTTTTATGCTGAAGAGACATTAAACGGTCAACTGTGTTCCATTTTATTTGGTGACAGAAATTACTTTAAAGCGTGTTAAAAATTAAAAAGACAGTCTGAATTATAAAGTACACTTCTGTATAATACGAATAAGAAGATGGTTATATTATTTTTACTTGCTCTGTCATGGAAATCCATTAATAGACCAACAAAACAAAGTTGGGGAGATGGATTGATGCATTGTCTGGCTATGGAGAAACATATATGTATATACATATATATATATAGTAAAAGGGAGATACAACACTTTTATTAAGATTTGGGACTCATACATGAAATTTCTGCAGGGGGGAGATTTTGCTAAGACTATTTTTTATAAATTATTTATTATAATTATTATTATTATTATTATTTTTTATTTATGAGCAGTTTTGTTATTAATAAGTGTCAGATTTTTTTTCCCACTAAGATGTGATCTTAGTAACTTGTCAGCAAGTACGACAGCAGAATGTACCTTACTTACATTATATTCAAAGTGCCTTTATGTGTTGCTTTTAGGTTTGCCTTTTTTCGTGCCTTTTTTATGTTTATTGAATTTTTTCACATAACAAAAAAAACATAAATTTTTTTATGTTACGTGAAATATTCAATAAACATATTTGTCAAACCGCTTCCAACCACATCCGGCTTACACACAGGAGACCAGAGTTTGAGTCTCGCCACAGACCTTCAACTCGTGTTCTCAAATATAACAACAATCTTTCCCGAACCTTAACTATCCCATAGATGCAATGTTCACATATTAACAATGTTTTAAAATCATAAGGGAGCGTTTTGTCAATGTCATATCGTTGTTCTTGTGTTGCGATAGGCTCGGACGAACCTGAATGGATACTAAAGTTATTCAAGAGCAGCAGAACCAACCTTTTTATGCGTTTTCTCCTTTTAATTCTTCCAGTAGTTACATCAACAGTCAGTCACGTCTTGACCCTTGAGCCATCAGCAAAAATAACCAAACGAATCATTGATTATTTGCTTCCACCAGTTTGGTCAAAACTTGACCCTGAAAACATGTTTAAAGAAGAGAGATTCAAACTAAGCAGATATACCTTCATTTATTAGTCAGTCAATTTAAATGTGAAAAATGATCCTTACAAGTGAATAACAAAAGCATTGAGTTATGAATAACGATGCTGTTATTCTTAGACTTAAACTATGACCTCCTCTGACAACATGATATTTTATATTAAAGGAACACTTTGGTCAGATCAACAGCAGCAATGTTTAATAAGAAAATATGAGGATGGACAGTTTTTTAAATGGAAATATCAAGTCATGACATTTCAGCAACACTTTTTTTTACCCAAAGTGGCTGCACAGAAAGGACCAGTATTATTAGAATAGAGAAGCACCTTGACTTTACAATTCAATATGCTCAACTTTAAGACAATATGATATCTGCTGCGTGAAAGAAATCTTCTAATTTCCTTAAAATACAGACTTGGTGTCATTTTACCAGATGAACTGTCTCCATCTTTCAAACAGCCGACCATCTCCTACAGAAACAACCTGCTCTGAAGGTGAAATGAAACAGTTTCTTTGCAGATCGTCGTCTCTTCTGGGTCGCCTGTCGCCGGGCGGAAAGCCGTGGCTGTCAGGCAGGAGGAGCTGTGTGTGTGTGTGTGTGTGTGTGTGTGTGTGTGTGTGTGTGTGTGTGTGTGTGTGTGTGTGTGTGTGTGTGTGTGTGTGTGTGTGTGTGTGTGTGTGTGTGTGTGTGTGTGTGTGTGTGTGTGTGTGTGTGTGTGTGTGTGTGTGTGTGTGTGCGTGCGCGCGCGCATGTGTGTGTGTGTAACGTCAGCTCGGTGGAGGTGCTAATTTGTTAATGTTCCCTCCGTGAGGAATCTTAATTAGCGTTGTAAGTTTCACGCCTAATTTAGTGATTACGTGCAGGATGAATGAATTAATGAACATCTCAGGATGTTCCACACCTTTCTGCTGTAGCAGACAATTAATAGCTGAAGGGTTAACCTTTACACTTCTCTACTTAATTGTGGTAAGGTATCGAGGATTTTTATTGAGTTTGTGGAGCCAAAAGGTGACCCACGTTGGTCCGAGTCTGTCTACGTCTCCCATGGTAACAGGAAGCTGTGAGTGAGGAACCTTGGTTGTCTTTCAGGACGGTTGTTCAGCCGTCAGTGCAGCCGTAACCAGGTAGCTGCTTTACTGGTCCTACAACCATGGGGTGTGGACTCAAGTCACATGACTTGGACTTGAGTCACAAATTTATGACTTTAGACTAAAAAAAAAGACTTTCAACTCAACTTGGACTTTAACACCAGTGACTCCTGACTTCACTTGGACTTGAGCCTTTTGATTTGAAAATACTCTATACCTTTACCCAACCCCAGCTATTAAAAAGTATTCTATTTAAAGTATGTGTATGAAGAAAATCATCTGCCCGGTACTGGAGGTAACTCCGACAGCGTCAGAGACGTTGGGTTTAATTACTTTTTGAGAGATCTTTTATTAATTTGTCTGGGAAGGAGGATTAACTTGTGAGGAAAAAAACTGAACTGAATTTCTATCTTTTTGTTTACTGATGAATCCCTGAGAAGTGATGTTTTTTGCTCTTTATTATTGGGACTTGCATTTGATTATCTTACACTTAATTCCCCAGATCCACTTTGTTTGAACCGATCCATCCAATCAAGTTCCAGGAGAAAGCCTTGAAGAACTAACATTATGTTACTGAGCACCAGTTACTCTGTTGTTAAAATGGCATTACATTTGGTGAAGAGTGCATTATGACTTGTTTAGGACTCAAAACTCAAAGTTTAGGACTTGAGAGTTAGACTTTATTCACTCTGAAGCTGAGTCATACTGCTCCCCATGTTCAGTCGACTAATGACGCATGCAGTTTTATTCTTGGAGAACGGCAGCTTTCTTATTTCTCTTTAAACCCCATGAAAAAAAATATTTGTTTGGCGTCTCGTGGTTCAGGGGTTAAGACTCAAACCGTGAGCCGCATGTCCCTGATTGCAATCTGGCCGGAGACCTTTGTTTCATCTCTCTCTCCCTTATTTCGTAGAAAACGGCCAAAGAAAGGCAGAAGAAAAGTCTGACGTGTCAAAAAAAGGTCAGAAAATTTTCAGAAAAAGGCCAAACAAAAGGCAGAAGAAAGGCAGAAGAAAAGTCCGACATATGTGGGAGAAAAAAAGGCTGAAATAAGTCTAAAAAATGTCAGAACAAAAGGCTGAAAAATGTTCTAAAAAACAGGGAAATAGTTCAACAAAGCCGCGGCTCTCCTTTTGTTCCTCTTTTTTCTCATCTCTAGTTGGTTCTCAAATTGCGTAAGCTGGCTTTGCCCACGACGTTGGTTTTGATTTCTTCTTCTTCTTCTAATTTCCAGCAGACTAGGCATGGGAAGTGCATTGCTGCCTCCTGCCAGATAAAAACAATAATGCATTTGGTCTTTCCAAATGGAAATGATGTACGTGTTTATTTGTATATAGAGCGGGGAAGTGAGATCCGATCACAAGTCACTGGAGACGTATTCTAATACCAGGTGTGAACAGGGCCAATATTGGCGACAGAAGCTGTGTCCTCGTAAAAGCCTTCAATTTTACATTAATCAATTTTAAATACATACGTTTCTGTATTTATTATCTACGCCGACCGTTTACGCAAGTTACTAAGAGCAACCCTGAAACGCATTCAGCTGAAAGTCACCAGTTGGCACAGTTAGCAGACGCTGAGTCACTATGACTTGCCACCACTAGATGGCAGAACACACACAGTGTTTGCTGGATTCATCTAAAGTTTGATAAATCTGGTCTAATAATAACTAAATCATCAGTTTCTTGTGTCCAACACTTTAAATATTAGGGCTGTAATGAAGACTGCAGCCTCTAGGGGACGCTAGCAGGCTAGCTTTTGTTGTTGCATAAAGTGTGACCGGTCCGGTGTGTGTCTTTTGTCATCAGGGTTGGTTCAGTCCCGGTCAGGTGTTCGTACTGGATGAGTACTGCGCTCGGTACGGCGTTCGAGGCTGCCACCGTCACCTGAGCTACCTGAAGGATCTGATGGATTATTCAGAGAACAACGCGCTGGTCGACCCCACGCTGCTGCACTACAGCTACGCCTTCTGCGCCTCCCACGTCCACGGAAACAGGTACACCGGCCGACACCGACTCGCTAAAACTAGTCTCAGGAACCACAGGGGAGTTCATGATAACAATAGCTGGTAAAGTTCCTGAGAGACCCAGGGGTATGACCCCCAGTAACCGGGACAACGAAAATCACTGGTAATTTTTGTGGGTGGGAAGCCAGTGAGGGATCTTGTTCTTACCACTCGCTGTAAAAATGTCCGAAAAAAGCCGAAGTAAGGCAGGATAAAAGTCTAACGGGCAATTGCAATTTTTCTCACCATCCTATCAAATCAGATTGCTTGTATATTCATAACATTTAAATTGAACCCTCAGTGTCATTGTTTCAACAGGAATTATCATATTTAAGAGGTAATGATACCATTTCAGTGGACCTTAAAAAGCCTGCAAAACCAAAGCAATATACCTTCAGCGTAAAATACTCTGTAGAGATAGAGAGTAGCATTCAGTTATAACATAACATTTTAAAAATGAACAATGTGTGCGATGCATAAAGCAACAACTATCTCCGAACAGCTCTGTGAACAGACTGTAATTTGACCTTTTCATGTATTCTGTACATCTTCACTGAGCAACAGATGCTCTTTTTCAGCCACACACACACACAGAGGCTGAATCCAAATGTCCGAACTTCCACACACTTACAGACTCCGTTTGTGGCACGTAATCATGGAAGTCTGGACTGCCGTGTGTTGTCCAAAACCACATTTCATCAAGTTGAAGCAAGGAGCCAGAAGTGCACTTTCTGCAGAGTCCACTCCGGGTGCAGATTTCACCAGACTTTGTTTGGAAGATCACCAAGAACTGATAGCAACATGGGTGTGAAGAAGTAGTTGTGATAATAGTAAAACAAAGTGGGTCAATTTACCAATAAGTTTAGATTCATAGCATAAAGGTACCCTATGTGTCTCCAAGGTTTCTATTATGTTTAAAACTTTATGTATGTTATATACTTTTTTTGACAAAATAATCGTAACTCTCTGAGCTTTTTTACATCCGCTGATGAAGACTGTAAAGTGCAGTCAAGGACAACATGCCGTGACAAACACACAGAAGTGGAGCTAATGGGATTTAGAATTTTAAAAAAATGCAAAGACTTTGGTGTTAAATTACGTACATATTGAAAATGATCAAATAACTAAACAGATTTTAGACCACTAAGGGTTAAAAGTCTCTGAAGCAAACCTTGACAATCTGACAGCACCTGTGGGAGGCTTTCACGTATCAGAAAAATACATTTACTTCTTCAATCGAAGTCCAACATGTTTCTCTCAGTCAGAGTTGAGTTTTCTTAAGAAAAGCACACTCTGTATGTATTGCCTTGAAGTATTAGTCAAGTACTCTCCTGTTGATCATTCTGTGGCGTCTCTCTTTGTCCTCTCTGCCTCCCGACGTAGTTCTGTCTCTTTGAGCAGCCCTCCAGGGAAAACTTGAGTTCTGTAATTAAGTTGTGTTTTTTTTCCACCTCCGAGCCTGCCAGCCATCCAAAACCTCTTTTTTCCCATCCACACCCACTCAGGCAGCTCCAGGAGCCCTGAATGGGCATCAATTATTCAAATTACAGCTCCAACTGACAAAAAGCCAATTCCAGTAACCCCTCCCTCCCCCAATTTATATCTGGCGATTTGCTGGAGAAGCTGATCATTACTCTTTCTAATTGACTAAATGAGTCGACAAAGAGAGGAAGCACAGATATCAGTAATTACCAGCCGGGGAGTCAAGCAGGGGGCTGCTGGGAGTGAAGTGGAGAACTGAACTGCTGGAGTGACGCTGATGCCAACAAGTGGCTAAAAGACACTGCTGCTGCTCATATCTGGGCAGTTTACCAGTCAGCGGAGGCCTGAATGTGACCAAAGCTGAGCTGCCCTCCCACCCCCCCAGACCAAATCTATACAACTTTACCTCCCTGAACCCCTCCCAGTCATCACATCCCGATGACTTTTGTCTCAACCCATTTTGTTTAGCATATATTTTAGGGCTGCCGATCGATTAAAATATTTAATCATGATTAATCGAAAATTAAAATGTCAAAATGTATTTTAAAGGGAGATTTGTCCAATATTGAATCCTCTTATCAACATGGGAATGGGCAAATACGCTGCTTTATACAAACGTATGTATACAAACTGTAGCCCAACAGGCAACAACAGCTGTCAGTGTGTCAGTGTGCTAACTTGACTATGTCTTGCCCCAAACTGCATGTGATCATCATAAAGTGGGCATGTCTGTAAAGGGGAGACTCGTGGGTACCCATAGAACCCATTTTCATTCACATATCTTGATGTCAGAGGTCAACGGACCCCTTTGAAAATGGCCATGCCAGTTTTTCCTCACCAAAATTTGGAAAGTTAATGCGTTATTATCGCGTTAACTTTGACAGCCCTAGAATTTATGTCTTAACTTTTGGACTTAACAACGCTCTGGAGTTATTGGAAATGTTTGGATCACTAGAGCCTGAAACGATCCTAAACAGCTGCCATACGCAATACACAGATACATTCTGGGTCGTGCTTGTTCTTGCATGCTTCGAACTCATAGTGTGAGCGGTACCAGAATGAAAATGGAGCGGGAGATAAGGCAACGCTCCAACTTTTTTAAAAATCTGCTCAGCACTCCATCCAAAATCCTTCCGCTCACATGCTCTGACAATTAATCATTGTTTTCTAGATCTGGGCACCAAAAGGATCGCTTGTAGGTATTGTTTGACTGGAGAAGTTTCAGTACTACTTGGTACTGAGTTATTTTGGTCGATACCCAACCTGTGATAATGGCAGCTGAAGTGAACATGAGACACTTGAAGTGATAAGTATGTGGCGATGAAGACCTGCTGCATTCATCATTAAGTATTTCGTGCTGCAGGATGTGATTGAACAATTAAAGTTCTTCCGGTGACGGAGCTGTGACACTTTGACTTGTCTTGTACTGGTCTGTGTGGGTCTGATGAGACGGGTGCATTTGAACTGGGATCAGGGTTAAAGGAACATTACCAGAGCCGGGGGTGGCGGGGTCCGCTCGCCTCCTTCTCACCTGTCACGTCCGATCTTCTCCTCGCCGAGCCATCTACACCGCACTGACACGGGATGTGACAGGAGCTTTTACCTCCCCCATCCCTTCACACAAACAACCCCCCGTCTCCAGAGAGGTGATGGGGAAGGAGGAAGGTGACACACATGATCAACTGCCACTCAGCTTAATCGCCTTTCCACACCTCTTAAGGTGAAGTGGCGTCCACCCCCGGTACCCTGCCACACCGCTCGGCGAGCTTGACTCATGACGACTCTTGTCGACTGACATCAGAACAGCCAGAGGGTTTGGTGGATCCCGCAGGCGGATCTGGTACTTATCGTTTACACTTGAGCCACATCGACTGTAAACACACAAACCTGAGTCTGCAGGCCCCTCCTCCACTCCTCGCCACCCCCCTTCGGCCCCGGAGCGGCGCTGACAGCAGCCTCGCCTCCAACGCGCTCGCTTCATTTAGCAGCAACAATGTGTCTGAACCCCGACAAGCTGTCGCATCGCTCCCCACTCCGCTGTGTGAGCCCAAGCATGAACACACATCTGACTGGATTTAATGGCACAGCGAGGAGAGCTACCAAACCAAACACCACACCGTGTCGGGTCTTTACGCGCTCGCTGCATTTTGCGTCTGGCTTCCTGCCAACTCGCTCCTCGTCCGATTTGTTTTCTGCCGTAATTCGATTCAGAGGAAGTGGAGGGTGTGAGTGACACTTGGGGAAAGATTGAGTTTCACATGTCGTTTGAAAGCTCTTGATGAGCTCTTTGTGATGATCAGAGAAAAAAATATTTCAGCTTCTAACACACTGAATTGATTTGAGTAACCACCTTCACCTCATGAGAAAGAGAGTTTCTGTGCTTTTGTGTTCACTTCTTCTTCCTGAAGTTTCCATAGAAAGTGAGAACTGAAAAAAAAAAACATCTGCTGAAATGGGGCATTCATGTGCAACCTTCTTGATTGGAAAAATGACTTGCATCAGAGTCTCAGGCATGGGGATGTCTTTTTAAATTAATCAATATTTTGTCAGTTATGGTAAAAAGTTGGTGAATTAGATATCAAATCTGTGCGTGTGTGCAGGTTGGCAGCACTTTAAGATGACGGGTGTATGCCTTTACTCTTTTCGAATTTGGAGTTTCCCAGCAGCACTTGAACAACCCAACAATCACGCCTGAGGACAAATTCATTATGATTATTAACTATGGACAATCATGTGATTAATTG
Organism: Sebastes umbrosus; assembly: GCF_015220745.1. NCBI lineage: Eukaryota > Metazoa > Chordata > Actinopteri > Perciformes > Sebastidae > Sebastes > Sebastes umbrosus. The sequence goes on from NC_051272.1 coordinate 9,837,166, forward strand.
CGATTAAGTATTTTAATCGATTGACAGCCCTAGTTTTTTTTTATCTGAAAATAGTAAAAGTTCATCTCTACCTCATTTACACCGAACGCATAGTGTAACAGTGTAACATGAGAGCTGCAAAACTGATCAGTCAGTTTTATTTTCTGCTGTGGCTGCACATGGAAACGAACAGTGATTGTTCGAAGACAATGAACAACTCAGATTACAGGACAGCTGGCATTAACTGTGAGGGCTTGGAGCCTCAGGCCATCCATCTCTCCATACATCTCTACATCCATCCATACATCTCTCCATACATCTCTACATCCATCCATCCATCCATCCATCCATCGAGGACCTCGCTCTGACTACGGTCCTCACGTCTTAATTTGTCCACCCCGGGCCCCAGAGCGCAGCGAGGCCCTCGGCTGCTTCAACATGAAAGCGAGCTTTTCTGGCCTTTTACATGAGTGAGCACACACGCTCCTCCCAACAACTCTGCTTTATGTTCCCTCAGGATTAACTGGTGCTTGTTAAATAGGGGTTGTGGGAAGTGGAGGGGTTGTGATGAGGGGAGCGGGGGCGGGGGCTGGGGGTTGTAATGAATTGACAGATTTGGGGAACAACAGGGTTTAGAAGTTGTGCTAACAAGTGCTGTTGTGCAGAGAAAGCTGCCTCTCATTACAGAACAAATGGAGTAGAGTGGAGCTGAAGAGAGGCGCTGATGTTCTCACACAATAGGTGACCACGTCCTGTTGTCATCCTCCAACTCCTCTTTACAACCTCCACCCTCCAAACACCAACCTGCTCTGAAGAAATATTCCTCACAGACGAAGTGAATGTGCCAAAAGCAATTGTTTTATTTTCAATTATTTTATTTCACGTTTTGTTATTTTTGTTTGTTTTCATAACATTTTAGTTCAATTTTATGTCAATTATTATACTTTATTTATTTTTATTATTTTGTGTTAATTTATGTAATTCAATTTTAAGTAATTTTGCAATTTTATTAAACTTAATTATACTTTTTATATGATGTGAATTTTATCTTATTTTGTGTTATTTATGTTATTATCTTCATATTTCTTCTAAGTAATTACATTTTTAAAATATATATTTTTTTCTTATACACTTTATACAACATAACATTATTTTTATATTTGTTTTATTTTATATTTTATTGTAATTTTTATTTTACACTTTAATTAAATTTTACTAATTTATATATATATTTTTTCATGTTATTAAATGTTTATGTAACCATACTATTTTGTCTTATATTTGATGTAATTTTGCATTCTTTACTATATTTTATTTAATATTTTATTTGATGTAATTTTATTCTATATTTATTTGATGTCATTTTATGTTGTTATTTTTATATACTTTCAGTACATTATAATTTCTATTATTTTACTTTATTTTTTTATTTTTATCCTGTCTGGGATAAAATGACACATACTACATATACATAGATGTGTTTTGTTTTATTTTTTATCACGTCATGTATTTCCTCTGTGCTGTTACTGACTTGGTCAGAATTGTCCTGTAAAATAGATTTTTTATTCTCAGTGATTCATCATCCTGTTGAAATAACGTTATTATTTTCATAATTATAACAACTAAAGGAGGTTAATTCATGGCTGTTGAGTATCCTCCTCTCACCTGACTCCCTCTCTGCAGAGCATTTTTGCTGCTTCTCCTTTCTCGTCACGTTTTTTATTTTCGACTTTGGCGAGTCAGGAACACGCCGTGAGGAGCTCGGTGTTGGTACTCGAGGTGCGGTGGTCAGGGGCTGAACCAGCGAAGGCTTTTATAAGAACAACTCATTAACAGACAACCTCCTCGCTTCTTCCCTCCAGCGACTGCGAGTGCCGTTTGGAGAGGGTGCTTTTCTCTTTCAGCTGCACAGACAAAGCCCAGAAAGTCAAGGCTGGTCGCTCTGGGTACTGATTGCATTTTTTCCCCTTTTTTGCCAGAGTGCCTATTCAGACGAAGGCAAGAAGGGAATGAAAGCTTTACAAACATTAATGAAGCGCTCAACTAACAGTTATTTTCTTTGTCGACTCTCCTCCTGCCGGCCGGATGAGTTGTGGAGGAGGAAGAAGAGCCTGAGCAGCTCTCTGTTTGATTGGTTGACTTTGAGGTCAGCGTAGAGAGTTTGGCTGCTTTATCAGTTAGCTTGGTGAAAACAAGCAAGTTGTCAGAGCGAGAAAGAAAAAACAATTTTGTTCGATTTTCTTTTTTCTTTGAAAAAACAACAAAAGAAATGAAGATTCCTGCACTGACTTCACCTCTGTGTTTCTCCGATTTTTTGATATTTAGGACCTTCAGCTGATGCAGGGTTCTTCTTGATAAAGAGGGCTTCTATGCTGAAATGTCAACAGCATATCAAAAGATAATCGCAAGGGTTCATGGTTGAAAAGGCCTTTATTTACTTCAAGAGAGAACCAGGACTTTATTTGAAACAGGCTTATATTTAATACATAAAGTATTATTATATGTACGTACGTGTTTCTTTTTAAACAGAAATTCTGTTCTCATTGACAAATTAATTACAAAACTTTGCTGTTTTTTTCAATCACTGTTCAGTAACTTATCTTAAAGGGGATATATCGTGCTCATTTCCAGGTTCATACTTGTATTTTGGGTTTCTACGTGAACATGCTTACTTGCTTTAATGTTCAAAAAACACATTATTTTCTCATACTGTCTGTCTGAATATACCTGTATTCACCCTCTGTCTGAAACGCTCCGTTTTAGCGCCCGTCTCTTTAAAAAGCCCAGTCTGCTCTGATTGGTTCACGAGAAAAATATGGTGCACCTTTGCAAAGGTAGATCTCAAACTGTGGGTGATATATTCTAATGATGGGAGCCAAATCTGAATGGCTTGTTGAATCACATGTTTTCTGATCAGGGCAGCCCACAATAAACTGACTGGGTTGTCTTATTTCACAGTTTGTCGTTTGGTAGAAACTCCAGATACCCACATGCAGCTTGCTCCACATCTTCATCACAGTTCAAACGTCCACATTAAGCAGAGCGTCTTAAAAAGGCCCAACACGCCAAGTCGACATCAAAGAACTTGTGGCGATGAAGGCTGAATGTTAAGTCTCCTCACGTCGTCTTTTTCTTCGCTGACAAGTTGCATTTAAACACACCGCAAAGACTACAGCCTACGGACAGTTAGCACGTACGTTCTGCTCCTGCGTGAGAAGAAATAACTCTCCACACCAGTAGGCAGCGGTACTTTATTCATCATTCAAAAAGGGAAACAGGAAGACTGAGGACGGCGGATATACAAGCCGTTATGATACGTACATGAAACAAAGCAGCGTTTGCCGACCTTTTTCTCACCACTCTCACTCACCACTTAGCTTCATTCCAGACAGCCATGTCACTGTGAAAATATCCATGTATTGGAATGATCAGATGTGATGAAGATGAAAAATGAGGAGACTTCTGTGTGTGTCCTCTTGACTTTACTTTTCTTGCTTTCCTCACTTCCGTTTCTCTTCTCGTGCACTGATTCGTTTAAGCTGAACAGCCAATCAGAGTGATTTCTCTCACGACGAGCTCCGCTGCCGATTCAACAAGCTGAATCGGCCGAAAAACCTCCAACACGGGCAGACTAGAGCTGACGGTGCGGGACACACCGCAAAAACTAGACTGACAGACGCTCACAGACGGCCGACTTGGTGTGTCAGGACCTTAAATCATGTCTGTTCTTCAGCACACAGCAGCGCTACATGTAGTGATGCTACTAGTCCAGCTACATTTCCCAGTGTGGTAGCGTGGAAATCTATTTGTTCCATTATCTAGTGGGGTAGTGTGACCAAACCATCATCTGTATTTTATTTTCTCCTGAGGATTAAAAGCTCACAAATTATCCACAGCTTCACCTCCATCTTCTGATTCAGGAGAGATTCAAGCAGCTGGTTGGTTTGACGGTACAGAGCAGAAGCTCTACCTGTCCCTCTGGAGAGCTGGTTATCATGGTGGGAGCTGGCTCTGAAGCCGGTCTCCTTCACCTTCACACTCTGTTGACCTCCTGCTGCAGGCGGGACCAAACACTCAGACACTCATACAGTATACTCTTCAACTAATTAACCAACTCAACAGAGAAAGGGAGACCGAGCATAGTGACGTTTATTTGGCTATTGTGCAATGTGTTGTAATGAATGTGTGCCATTCCTTTACCGGTGCACTGGAACTGTCTCTGGCAACTAGATAGTTTTGTAGTGTGATAAATGACACCACAAAGTAATCATGCAGTTGCCGAACTTTGCCGAAGTGACAACTATGAAGCTAAAAGCATGCAAATTTTGCACCTAGTAAAGAAAAGTCTTTTTCACAGATGCAGGATTCACACAGTTTTGGCCTTCAGGTGACTTGGAGGATAAAGCAGTTGGTGCATGTTGCAGGGTGCATCAACTTAAGACTGGGTTTCAAGGTCAGACTGCATTTTGTAACCAGAGTGATCATTTAAAGGACAGTAGCTGTATTTGGTCAGAAATAAGGAGGATTCAACCAAAAATGCTGCACTTTCAAACTTCTTTTGCATGTCATGTATGCGACGGACTTGGGTTTTTTTGTCCATAAAAGTGACAAAAACATACATTTTTTTACTTGCTCCTTTCCAACTTTTGCGGATTGAAGTAAGTGACGGACAAAAGTTGTCCACACAGCACTTTAAAGGGAGAGTAAATGTGTTTAAGAATGCCTGTTAGTTCAATCAGAATTACAACACAGCTATCAATGTGCAGAATGTTGAAGTTCAGCGAAATGCATTTGTTTAATAAATGACTGAACAGTAGAGGCTTCTTGTAACATTTGATGCAAAATAGTGTTGATGTGTTTTTGTGTGTTTTCTGAATAGCTGTAGTGTAGCTGCTCAATAAACGTGTTGATGGAGATTTTGTATGGCAAACCAGTTTGCAGCTCATTTGCGATCGATGCAGTAACATGTACGTTGTGTCTGTACTGGTTTTAATACGTAGCACGTCAGCTTTATTTTGTATTTGCTGAATAGTGAATGAGTCAGCTGACTGTCCTGTGTCTGATCTTTGTGTCTCGTCAGGCCTGATGGGATGGGGACGGTGGCCGTGGAGGAGAAAGAGCACTTTGAGGCCATCAGGGGTCGCCTCATAGCTCTGCTGGAGAACCAGATCACACATTTTAGGTACGAACACATTTTTTCTCATCAGAATCACAAATCTACAAAAATCTTGTGCAAACCAGTGGCTTTCATTCATTTATTTTTCTGTTTTTCATTGATGCAAAAACAAAACAGCAGTGACTTTACAGGTGGCACAACACTGATAAGAACGGGAGAAATACCCAACCCCGAATTCACAACAGTGCAGCTGCAAAGTGCGCCCTGCGGCGAGCTGCTATGTAATGTCTGAAAAGCTGCAGCGGCCACTCCCGAACTCAATGAGTTGCAGCCGTTTGATTCTGCGACAAAGTGCGGCCAAACAAAAGTTGAGAAGAGTTTAACTTTTAGTGGCAAAGTACGGCCAGAGAGGACCCGCAGCCAATCAGTAAACAGATCCTGTGACATGTTGACCTGTGTTACAAAGAATTTCTTTGGATTACACAATTAAAGCAAGTTTTGAATCTGCTGCCAAATTCTCAACGCAGTTGCCAGAAAAAATGTTGGCATTGGACGTTTCTGCAAACCACCCATATGTAGAATGTTGATGTTTCTGAATCAAAAATATGTTTCATAAATACGTTTCATATCAGCCTCGTATCACGCGTGCAGAAACGCACAACGCCACATGGTTAACGTTGTGAAACTATTAGTTAGGCTTAGGAAACAAAACTACTTGGTTAAGGTTAGAAAAAGGATCACGGTTTATGTTCAAAGAATAACGTAACAACGTAACGTAACAACGTAACGTAACAACGTAACGTAACAACGTAACGTAACAACGCAACAAAACCACTTGGGAAAGTACTACATGGTTGGACTTAAAACTCCTACGTTTGTACCGTGACAATTAAACTGAGCATTGTGATTACGGGAGATGAACAAACAGCTGATTGTAACGTGACGCACGGGACACGAACGGCGGTCTCCTGGATGAAAGCCTTGTGTTTGTTGGACCCATCCACCTCCCGTCCCGCCCGCCTGGTGTGTCTTTTCGCTCTTTAAACTACGTCACTTGTTCTGACCGAATGTAAAAACGTGAACATTCGACGTATCCATGGTTTACAGAAACGTCCAATGCCAAACATTTTTCCTGGCGACTGGGCTGAGATTCTTATTGAAATGAATGGGAGACAATGGCTGAATGGAACTGCAGGAGAAATATGTCTTAACCTCTTTTCCTAAACGTTTAGCTGTGCTGCAAAGTGAAGCGATTAGAAGAAGACCAAAACATGTAAAACCACCGGTATGCTCCTTTAGCTCCGTCATAATGAACCCAGGCAGTCCGGGTATTTTTGGCCCCGTCAGCAGCACACAACAGGTGCAGGACATGCGTCGACGGCGGCTGATGAGACCTCCCTGCATCTGCGTGCTGCTATTCAGCGCCGCCGCCGCCGTGTGAACACATTGTGAGTGCGGTGTGAAAGCGACAGCCCCGAGACCTTGAGCAACACTCGTCTGAATGGACCTGTGCCATTAACTGTCCTGAAGCCCGGCTCTTTAAACCCTTCACGCCTGAGAGGGGCCCTCCATCTGGCCCCGGAGAGGAGGGGAGGGGCCGGTCAGGGCCGAGTGTGTGTGGGGGGGTTGATCAGCGGGAGTCATTACTAACTCACCTCAACAAGAGGCTAATGCTGGTAAACAATGGCCGGGACAATGCTGGGATTATGCTAATGTCCCCCAGACAAGAGCAGGATTTCCACAGTTTAGTTTAGATTAAAGCTGAGCTCAGCAGCCACTAAAGATTAATTTAAGGTTATACATGTTAACTACATCTGCTCCTCTTTACTGATTATTATTCATTCTGACACAGGAAGGAGATTATCTAAAGATTACGTTTGGTCCACCAACAGTCAAGTCTCTCAACTAAAGATAAATGTAGAGGAAGTTGTTTGTTTATCTTGACTCTTAAAACACTAAATATACACAACATGGCCAAAAGTATTTGGACACCTGAGCAGTGCAGCTAGTGACAGTGTTATAGGCCCTGTTCAGACCTGGCATTAACATGAGTCTTTGGTGATTTTAGGAATGCACCGATCCGACTTTTTCAGTCCCGATACTGATACCTGGGCTCGGTATTGGCCGATACTGAGTACCGATCCGATACCAGTGTTTAATTAATAAGCTGTGTGCCTCACTGTGTGGAAGGGATCATTATCTTATGTGTAAACTAGGGCTGTCAATCGATTAAAATATCTAATTGTGATTAACCACATGATTGGCCATAGTTAATCACGATTAATTGCAAATGAATCACACATTTTCTGTTCAAAATGTACCTAAAGGGAAATTTGTCAAGTATTTAATACTCTTATCAACATGGGAGTGAAAAAATATGCTGCTTTATGCAATTGTATGCATATATTTATTATTGCAAATCAATTCACAACACAACTCAAAACAATGTAAATATTGTCCAGAAACCCTCACAGGTACTGCATTTAGCATAAAAAATATGCCCAAATCATAACATGGCAAACTGCAGCCTAACAGGCAACAACAGCTGTCAGTGTGTCAGTGTGCTGACTTGACTATGTCTTGCCCCAAACTGCATGTGATTATCATAAAGTGGACATGTCTGTAAAGGGGAGACTCGTGGGTACCCATAGAACCCATATTCATTCACAAATCTGGAGGTCAGAGGTCAACAGGACCCCCTTTGGCCATGCCAGTTTTTTCTACGATTTCGTTATGTTATTTTATGTTGTTACGATTTCGATTCTAAATCGGAAATCATTCAAAATTACCCTCTGATCTCGACAATCGAAATCAAAAGCAGGATCGACGATTTTTTTTTCTCCACCCTCTCTACTTGCGTTCGAGAAAAAAAAAATACAGCTATACTGAAGAAATGTAACAGCCACCTCACTCATGGTTAAAACTATAAACCAGCACAAAAATCACATTTACCAACATAAGCCACCGTGTTCTAAACAGACACATTACAAACACTAACCAAAGTAACATTTGCATTTTTGGAACATAAAATAGCAAACTGAAACTTCCTCACTTCCTATATATGGCTATGGCATTTTACACTGCATGCATTTAGTTAGTTAGTTAGTTTCCTTACTCATCACAGCTCTTCTACTCTTACTTAGTTTAACATCATAAGTCACTGCATCTCCCGACAGATCACGGTTGAATTTCAGCCTACATGCACGATTTTTCTGCTCAACATTGTTAAATCAAATCAGCTGATATTGGTACAGCAACAAGCTAGCAGGACTGCCGCGTGTCGTCTCTCAACGCATACAGACTGTCCAAAGATCCGCCTCAGCCCTCGGTGACAAACAGTGAAACAAGCGCGACAGTAAATGACAACAAAACCATATTTTTGTAGATTACAGCACACTTGTAATGCACTGCAGAAGGATTTATGTTTTGTTTTTGTAATGATGATGTACTGAGGTGTGTCACACAGATACTGATATTGAAAAGATGCAGCTTTTTATATTGTACACTGTTGTAGTCTAATTTTTGAAACACTTTCTAAAGAAAAAGGGAGTTCAGTTTTCTTTTTGAAGAAGGATTTGAAAGTGGAAATGACAGTTCTTTATGAATCAAGACTCCATAGTCTAACGATGGCATGTTTACATCAACTCGAACCGTGGCCTTAAAATCGAAAGTCAAATCGAATCATGCCACTCCTATAACTAAGTCATGGAAATTAACAATCATTCATCTGTTTTAAAATGCATCACTTTATGCTCCCAAAAGCTGTTTCTGTGGTGAAAAGGAAAGGTAATAAATCAGAGAATTCCTTCTTCTGTCCATACGCACGCTCTGTCTCTCAATTCAGTTCAATCCAAATAAGCGTTACTGGTTTGGATGTGGATGATACATTACTGACAAAACTAAATCACGTTTAGTCTGTTAATTGACGTTTAACCATCTGTATTTAATTAATTTCTATTCCTGATAGAAGCGCCAGCATTCAGGGTCCACTGATGCACTTTAGTCTCCTGTAAATTACATTTATATGTTATTAATTTGCAACAGCAAATACTTTTCAAGAGAAATGTCATGAAACTTTTTATCGACATGCTGAGGAGACTTTCATCACATTTATATGCAGAATTCATTGATAATTATTTTCCTCCAGTATCCACTCGTAGCGACTGAAGCATTATTAAACTTTGGTTATGTTTAGACACTCACAGCGCTCTGTTAAGGAAAGATCATGGTCTTGGTTAAATACTAGCAGACTGGTTGCGTTGACTCTTATTAGCATTTAGCTGAAACCATGATCTCTCGCTAACATTAACCAGCTTGCTTTTGTTGCCTGAACCTACTGAACATAATCCAGGCGGCAAATTATGTTTCTCTCAAAATGTATTAGACAAAAAGAAATAGTAGAATTTAAATTTAATTTCTAGGAAGCAGGGTTTGACTCATATCACTGTGTCAAGCTGAAAGTCGTATTACTAATTTAGTGTCGGAAAAGGACTTCAGTCGGATATGCAGATGAAAAACACCCCAATTACTTAAATAATATGCAGCAAATAAAAGTCAAACTATTGTGACCATTTGTGAAGCTCAGAACCTTCCCCCTAATTGAACATATGGCAGTGCATAAAATAATAATAATAAAAATCACTTGAAAATAAATAGCAAAACATAAAGTTAAAAGAAGATATAGATTTACAATGAAAATATAATGAAATAGATAAATAAAATTAATTAATTAAGTGAATTAAATTAGTTTTGTTGACACATTAGAGTCAAAGGTTTCTACAGAGGGAATGTTGGATATCTCTTTTTATCAATCCACCAAATACTGTCAACAGCCACATAAAAAAAGCAATTTTCACCATGTTTTTAAGAATAAAATGTTGTTTAAATCAGGCTATGAATGATATGAGTGAGTAAGGAATCCAATGGTACCAACCATGTCATACTAGCTTGTCATGAAGGAGGATAAATAACGCTCCAAACTTACACTAAATTATGGCGAAGAAAAACTGGCATAGCCATTTTCAAAGGGGTCCCTTGACCTCTGACCTCAAGATATGTGAATGAAAATGAGTTCTATGGGTACCCACGAGTCTCCCCTTTACAGACATGCCCACTTTATGATAATCACATGCAGTTTGGGAAAAGTCATAGTACAGTCAGCACACTGACACACTGACAGATGTTGTTGTCTGTTGGGCTGCAGTTTGCCATGTTATGATTTGGACATATTGTTTATGCTAAATGCAGTACCTGTGAGGGTTTCTGGATAATATATGTAATTGTTTTGTGTTGTTAATTGATTTCCAATAATAAATATATACATACATTTATATAAAGCAGCATATTTGTCCACTCCTATGTTGATAAGAGTATTAAATACTTGACAAATCTCCCTTTAAGATACATTTTGAACAGATAAAAAATGCGCGATTAACTTGCAATTACAATTTTAATCATTGACAGCCTTAGTTTAAATATGTAAATGAGGCATTATCTAATGCTTACTTTTGGTGAATTTAGGAGAAATCTACAGACACAAATAGACAAAGTAGTAAAATAATGTATTATGGATGTTTTCTTTCCACTAGTCTGAAAGAAGACATGTTATGGAAGCAAAATAGCCTAAAATCTGTGTTGACCAGTGCTTGAAAAAACAATTTTGCCTGGGGTGTAAAATTATTTCTTTCTGCTTTTTTTCTGTTTAATCTGATTTTATTTCTCCTGCAATAGTTTCATAAATGTCACACATGAATTCAAACATCATACTGTAAATGTTCATATATCACTTATGTTATACTTTCTGGCCTTTGAAACAACTAACAACATAACAATCATCAAAAATATTTCAGGCCAACATATTCTGATCTTTAACAGATTTTCATTTTTCATGGAAATGAACATGACAAACTCGTGGCTTTACTTGAAGTATAAACTGAATCTTCAAACAAAGTCCTGCTTGATAATATTTTTTATATTTTGGTTATTTTTCAGTCGTGTCGTTGTGAAGGAACAGAACATCTGCCTGTAGGTTTTTGTCCAATAAATGGCTGACCTGCGTGACTGCGTGCCTTTGTTTATTTAGTTCTGTTCACTTGTCAATTAGCAACGTGAAACCTCCCTGAACCGCCTCGTCTGCGCTCAGACGGAGCTGGAGGTGAGAAAAGCTTCCTTCATCAGTGTAATTAGATGAAAGGAGGCAGCCATCTGTTGACGCTGACTGATGTCTTGCTGCTGCTGCTGCTTCCATCTTCCTATTCTTCTTCTCCCTATTATTTTTTTTTCTCCACACAGTTGTCCTTGAGATTGTTTCTAAATGTGATGACCGCCCACGTTTTACATCTGCAGGTACTGCTTTCCCTTTGGACGACCAGATGGGGCCCTGAAGGCAACGCTCTCCCTGCAGGAACGGGTAGAAACACATTAAAATACTTGTGCATTTCAATTATGTTTGTACAAATGTGAGATTTTCTGACTGCTGGTAAAATCTTTACATGTACAGAGCAGGGCCCATAATTATCAAATACTTATGAATTATTATAATTATCAGGACTTAAAACGCTCAGTTATTTATAAAGGTTCATACTTTTACTTTCAGCAAGAGGAATGATTACTCTTAAAGGGATAGTTTGGGTGTTTTGAAGTGGGGTTGTACGAGGTACTTATCCATAGTAGGTGTATTACTTACAGTAGGTGACGGTCGGTGTGCCCCCGGCATCGAGAAACAGACAGGAGCACTGACACCGGAGCAAATCAATACAGTGCTTTGGACGGGGACGGCAGAAAACTGTAACTCTGAGAGTTTTTGACCAGTTCAGAGTGATTTCCTACTCAGAGACGCTTTATAACTACGGGCTTATCAGAGAAACTAGTTTCTGTTCTATATTGCTGAATTCTTCCCTGAGATGTGGCCGTTGTTTTTTGTTGTTTCAGGTTTTGATGAAGGATATCACCACGCCGGTTCCTCCAGAGGAGATGAAGAAACTGGTGCAGAAGTGTCTGGAAAAAGCAGCTCAAATCAACTACAGTCAGCTGATCGAGTACGCGCAGATCAAGGGTGAGAGTTTTAGCTTTTAACCATTCAGATGTCCTTTCAATTCTCTTAGTACATGACTCCAAGTCACTATAGGTAGGTTTCAATTTGCATATAAGAAACCCCAACATCAGATGTGTAAATCCAGTTTTTAAAAATCATCTTCACGTTGTGGTACGTGCTACGTCTTCTACTGTAGACATGCTGACACTCACCGTTACTGGCCTTCTCTCTACATTAAAGACCCCAAAAAAAGAAGGAAGAGCGTGCAGGGGTCAACATAAACAAAAAGTCCAGACGGAGGACTGTTTGTCCTGAGGCTGGGGCTAGAGGACATTCATGGGATCATTCAAATCAATGGGGCAGCAAGCAGTCAGCTGAGGTTTATGGGAAATGTATTCTTTTGTATTAATTGAGTGTTTTGATTTCTACCCTGGCTGTTTCCTACCGTGTTCGGCCCTTCAGCGGATGCTCAGGCAGCTCCGGAGAAAAGACTAGAGGACATGATGCGACTGGGAGAGCTCTGCATCGAAGTCCTGCAGCAGAACGACGAACATCACTCTGAGGTATTTCATTTATTTTTATCTATGCAGTTTGTTTCAGGACAGCTCTGCCTGACGCTCAGCTCTCATTCAGCTGAAGGAGAAAATCTCAAGAATGATCTTTGTGGTTTTGTTCCAACATCAAAGCCTAATGTTTGACTATTGTGACTAGCTGCACCCGATTCGACTGTTATCAGCCCATTAAATGTTCTTTATCAGCGGTTATGAGCCTCATAGATGTGGGTCAGTAGGTGACTGCTACACCTACTACGTTGTCAAGGTGAAAGAGAAACTTAAAAGCAACACGTTCTAACTAAGGGCTGTCAATTGATTAAAATAATCACGATTATAGCAAATTAATTACACATTTATCTATCTGTTCAAATTGTACCTTACCCATAGAACCCATTTTCATTCACATATCTTGAGGTCAGAGGTCAAGGGACTCCTTTTAAAATGGCAATGACAGTTTTTCCTCGCCGAAATTTAGCGCAAGTTTGGAGCGTTATTTAACCTCCTTCACGACAAGCTAGTATGACATGGTTGGTATCAATGGAGCCCTTACGTTTTATAGTTTAGTTGATGGCAGTATCTTCACTCTAGCTTTAAAACTGAGCCCACTACAACATCCGAAAGATCGATTGCGTTAATGCATTAAATGTTTACTGTAAATGACAACATGTCAGTGTTGTCTGCGTCGTTTTTATCACAACAGTTTAACTCTGAAACTCTTTTCTTCCTCTGAATTTCATCTTCAGCAGAAACTCTGTTGTCTTTTTCTTCCCTATGAGTGACAGCAGCAAAGACGCCATGAGTCACTTGATCATTTCATTAACGTTTTTGATCACTTTTCGCAGCACTGTCCATTTTCTTCCTTTGCCTGTGTTGGCAGTGAAAACAACGCCCACGGCCCATATGCATGCCACAGTGTAAAACTGATCAATCATAGGTGTTGAGACGTGGCGGTTTGATCGGCCCTAAGTGGCAGCGTGGCGCTCAGGCATCTGTTTCTGCACTATTAATAACACGCCGCGCTCTGCCGCTGCCATGGCGACCGGTGTATCTCTGCCCCGAGCTTCAGATGTGATGTTAACTACGAGTTAGAGGCTTTTTGCCACAAGCTGTCACCGCTTAAATTAGAGATGGATCATAATTGTTTACTGTCAGCGTCAACGTTCTTGCTCCGACTCGTCGTTTATTTTTTGTCAGTGTTTCATCGCGATGATGTCAAAGTGAAGACGCTGCTTTTTTGTCTTTACTTTCCAGACATATTTTAATATTCGTACACAAATATTGCTCATTTTAAAAGTTAAATTGCTGGACGCAAGACAACTACTGCGTCACTGAAAAGTCCATTCTCAGTTTATGTGCTTTGGAGTTTGCAGTTACATACTGGACCCTGATTGGCTCTAAATTAGTTGTGATGTCACAAAACCCTGCAGATACGCCCACATGTTAAACTCAGATTTAAAGTGAGCACAGAGAAACATTCCTCCTTCAAGTGATAAATGTGAAAACAAACTCTACACAGTGAAACTCAAACATCTCAGTGAAGGAACAACAAGCAAAACTAGGGCTGTCAAAGTTAACACAATAACGCGTTAATGCAAATTTGTTTGAACGCCGCTAATTTCTTTTTCGCAATTAAATATTTTAAACGATTGACAGCCCTACACGAGACTAATCGCTCACAATCTCGTGACAATACAAAATGGAAGAAGTAGAAGAATCTTGCACGTAAACACGCAACATATAAAATCTAAATCTTATTATTTATCTGACTGTCCTCTCTGTTTCTCTTGTTTCTATTCCACCGTGGGAAGGGAAGAGAGGTGAGTTTGTTGTGTGAATGTTTCAGTCATCATTTGTGTTTCTGTTGTATCAATGCCGGTTTGTCAGACCCTGTTCTTCATGTGACACTGCCAACCGTATTTTTGTTACCTTTGTTGTGTATCAGTTAATGTGTTTCATGGCCATTGGATTGTTAAAAATCTTCTCCTTTCCTGAAAAACCTAAATGCAGAATTTCTTTATGCCTCTGTGCCGTCAACAGCCGTTGTCGGAGGTATTATGTTTTCGAGTTGCCCGTCTGTATGTCCGTCTATCCGTACATACAGTACGTACATCTCACCCATTCTTGTGAACGCAATATCTCTGGAACACCTGGAGGGAATTGTATTACATTTACAAATGTTAGTCACACATGGGGTTGAAGGATTTCCCGTGATCATAAAACCATGACTGAATTATGAAATATTTTTTCTTGGGAAAAAAACATGATTTCTAAAAACAGAACTACTTTAAAAATTGAGCAATTATTCCAGTTTTCCTATTTGTTAGATTATGAGTTGGAAATTTGAGAAACAACTGTTGCTCATAAAATACACTTAACACAAAAAAAAGCACAACTCCAACCACACAGAATCATTTGATCCCTTTTTCTGAGAATATCCTCCTTAGTTATAATATATCTCGAGTGGTTATCAGGGAGCATAACTTGGATGAAAATAAGAAACACTGAGCCAATTTGGCGAGTTCTTTTGGTGGTTTGGATCATTGTTGTTGGATGTTTAGTTGTAATGTTTGGGCGATTTTCTGCCCTCGATGCTCCACCTGCTCTGCATTTACATTTACATTCTCACCAGTGAACTATAAGCTGCCATTTTAGCATGAAAAATATCTGGAGGAAACCTGCAGCTGAAAAGATGATCGAAGTATGAAGCCTTGGCTGTAGCGTGGCAGTGTTAATGAGGTTTGAAGAAGACTAAAAACACTTTGTTCCTGCAGGTATTTTACCTGAGAAACAGGATTAGATTAGTGGCGAGAATACACAGAACATACAGTAATGTCATTTCCCAGATTTCCCAGTATACCAGCGCGTTCTCACTCCCAACTTGTCAAATGCAGCAGCTTAGTCAGTGTCCCTACGCGTCAAAGTCCACGTACCCTTGTAGTGTCTAGGGGAGACTCCTTGGTACCCATAGAACCCATTTTCATTCACATATCTTGAGGTCAGAGGTCAAGGGACCCCTTTTAAAATGGCAATGGCAGTTTTTCCTTGCCAAAATTGTGCGTAGGTTTGGAGCGTTATTTAACCTCCTTCGCGATGAGCTACTATGTTATAGTTGCTATCAATGGATTCCTTAGGTTTTCTAGTTACATATGATGCCAGTATCTTCACTCTGCTTTAAAACTGAACCCTCTTCAACCTCCGGAAGATCTTTTGCGTTAAAGAAATTAGTGGCGTTAAAACTAATTTGCGTTAACGCGTTAACTTTGACAGACCTAAATGGGCTGCAACCACAGTCTGAGGATATAGACTGTAAATACCCTTTCTGCTCTTCTAGAGTGCTGTTATTATTCTTTTAGCTGGATTTGTAAGCACTGCAGCAGTCAATAAGAAACACAACCAAGACTAGAAACAGGATAAACAAGTCAAGACAGCAGAAATAAGGTAAACATGACGGAGAAAGGCCGTGAGAATATGTGTTCTGGTCCTGTTTTCATGAATCTGTGAGTGACAGGAAAGTGGCTTTCAGCTGACCGTTTTACAAATTTCATCACTCAATGGTAGCATGAATACCTGCTTTAAAATGAGGATTCACCTTCAGGTTGTTTGTGGATGACGAGGGAGGACAAATAGGGAAGAACATGCTTCAAGTACACATTCATATTGGAGTTGCGGTATAAACCACCTGCAGAGAATAAGTCTGAAATCTTTTCTATTCCTGGTTGTTTTGCTATACCTGTCCTACCTACGCAGTCAGTTCACGTCTTCGCCATGCAGATAACTAACCCTCAACATTTAATTGATGCCTTTTTTTGTAAAAAAGTTTTGTTATCTTCTTGTTGCAATGCAGTCATGAACAGCAGCTATTTTTCAAGGCATCTCTGCCATCCCGGTTTTGACAGTTGGCCCGTGTTATTGTCTCGGCTCAACAATATGGAAGATGTTCAGTAATGACGGTTGTTTTGTTGAAGGGAGGATGTGGAGGAATGGATGTCCTTGGTGCAACAATGCGTACATTAGCCCTTTACAGCGCCGACGCTCTTCTTCTAAAGGAATATTTTGGTTGTAAACAGGCTGGAGCTTCCATTACTCTTTCCATCGTTGCTTTTCCCCTCATCTTTATTCTCCTGTTTTCTCCTTACTGTCCTCTTCTCTTTCCTTTCTTCTCCGTTATTTTCTTCTTTAATTGCTCTCTACCTTCAGTCCTTTCTTTTTTCATTAATCCTTTCTTCCCTTCCTTTATCTCTTCTGTTTATCTACATTTTTGGTATTTGTCTGTTTCTCAATCCTTTTCCTACTCCTCCTTTTTCCTTCATCCTTCCTTTCTAGCTTTCTTTACTTTTTCCAATCTTCCGTTCTCTCTTTTCCCTGCTTTACTCCCTTCATTCTGACCCTCTTCAAGTCCTATTTTCTCTACTCTTTCCCTTCTTTCTTCCCTCCCTCTCTCTGCCCCTCCTTACTATTCTTCTTCTTCTTCTTCTTCTTCATGTCTCTGTCTTTGTCTTTCCTGATGGACTAATAGCAGCATTTTTTTACAATCAGCCGTTATTGAAATTGATGCCTTGAGAAGAAAGACTTGTGAGCGTTGAAGAACCGGCTGGTTTAATGCTGTTTGTTGTCAGTAAAAGGAAACTGAAAAGGCGCGTTTGAAAGGCCTGATGAGTCGTACTGCAAGGCCACGAGTACGAGCCGCCGCCGTGTCGTTTCTCTTTCTCCCCGTCTTACATCTACAAATACCGACCTGAGTGCATCAGCATGGGATTCAAGGCTGGTTGCACTTTTCTCTCACATGTCCTTTAGTCGTCAATAGCAGCGGTCACCAGAGCAGGCTAACCTCTGTCCACTGGAGAGTCATTCAGCCCGGATGCAACGGCACCTCTCGGCTTTTCTTCTCTTCTTTTTCAGTTTAAAAGCAGCAACTAAAGATATCTCACATCTGCCTCCATTTATTTAGATTTCTACAGCTTTTAACAGGTCATCCATCTTAATCAGATCAGGACGTTTTGGTCATCGAGACCTTTATAAGACATTAGACACACAGCAGCTGAATAGCATACGGTGCTTATAAAAGGGATTCACTCTCCTTGGAAGTTTCCATGTTTTATTTATTTACAACATTTAATGAAGTAGATTTAATGTGGCTTTTTTTACACCGATTCACAGAAAAAGACCATTTAATGTCAAAGTGAAAACAGCTCTCAACTGAGTCATTATATAATGCTAAACGTTTGCATAACCTCCATTAATAGGGCACACAGAAACTGTCACTGGTGCAGCCGTTTAATGAGTTAAATGGAGATCACCTGGCTGTAGTCAATGGGCTTTAAATGATTGTAGTATAAATACACCTGCTTCTGGAAGGTCTTCCACTATGAAGAGAAAGGAACACAATAAAAGGTGATTTTAAAGCCTTAAAGCCTTTTAAAGGCCTGTACGCAACGGGGGCGTGACAAATGCGAATTACTCGCCAGCGAATATTCTATGTCTAGGGCTTTTATTATGAAATACAAGTAAGAACAGAAGGAGTAGATCTGGTCTGTGTTGCCTTTGTCATGGTTGAAAGGAATAATAAAGTTTGCCGTCTTGGTTCGGACCCTCCGTGTTGTTGTTTGATAAATATAGGCTCAACCTGTTCCGCACAACGTAATTGGTTGTTTCTTTTATTAACGGTATGAAAGCTCAGAAAAATCATCCTTATTATGGAAAAAAATATATAAAATGCGCTTTTTCGTTTCGCACTTGATTGACCTGATTAAGGTTAGGGAACGACCATGGTCGCTCTTTAATGATGTCACTTTACTTCCTCCTGTGCTCATAATTACTTCCGCTTTGGTACATAAGCAAATGCCATTTTTCAGAATTTGCTTAAACAGCATCAGCTGTTGTGTTTCTTCTTGAGGGATCAGACATGAGATGCAGACATATCTGCATGTTAACAGAAATGTTCAGTAGTTGTCAGTAGACCCGTGTCTGTGTACTGAAACTAAGACAACTTCCTGTTAATATCTTTGACTGTTTGTCACATCTCTCTGTGTCTCTTAGGCCTTCTCGTGGTGGCCGGAGCTGATGGCCGAACACGCCGAGACGTTTCTGTCTCTGTACAAAGCCGACATGGACGGCGCTCTGCAGGTCCAGCCTATCGACTCCTGGGACAGCTTCCCGTTGTTCCAGCTCCTCAACAACTTCCTGCGAAC
This sequence comes from Sebastes umbrosus, assembly GCF_015220745.1. Lineage (NCBI taxonomy): Eukaryota > Metazoa > Chordata > Actinopteri > Perciformes > Sebastidae > Sebastes > Sebastes umbrosus. The sequence goes on from NC_051272.1 coordinate 9,856,036, forward strand.
TGACCGTGAGTCTGAGCTTTTCTCTAACAAAATGAGAACTTAATTAGCTTAAGAAGGCTACAACTGGGGCTTAAAACTCAATAAAAATAAGATGAATTGCAGCAGGAGTGCAATTAATTATTCTGTTTTTGTTCAGATTAAGTAACATCTAGGGCTGTCAATCAATTTAAGTATTTAATCATGATTAATTGCATGATTGTCCACAGTTAATCGCAAATTAATCACACTTTTTGTGTTGTTCAAAATGTATGTAATGTGTCAAGTATGAAATAATCGTATCAATATGGGAGTGGGCAAATATGATTGCTTTATGCAAATGTACATATATATTTATTATTGGAAATCAATTAACAAAAGCCTCGACATGGATAGACTAGAGCCAACAGCCAAAGTGTGACAGATGCTCACCGATGGTCGAAATTGTGGTGTGTCAGGGCCTTTAGAAAACTGTAGGCGAGAGGAAAAGTGGTGTAAACTCGGCATAAGTTGAGTCACTCGTGACCCACTCAGTTTCTCCTGATCTGGAGAGCTTCAGGATGTAGTTAGTTATCGACAGGGTCCAGAAGAGAAATAAATTTCTTCTTCATGTATGGCGGATTCTCTGCTGGTGTCTGTAAAGGCTTGTTAACGCTACCAGCTATACCGTTATGAGCCACACTACATTAGCTTAATGTAAAGTGCCAATCATTAAAGCTGTGGATCAACTCTCCTGCTCAAAATCAGTTCGCTCTGTGTGACATTTAAAAATGAGAGCAGATCGGCCACGCCTCCATCAATCTGTCTTTATACTGAACATGTGACCTTTTTCTTCTCTGATGACATGCCTCGTTACAATCGTTATTGCACATGCGATGAACTCCCGCCTGTCTCATTTACCGAGTGGAAAATTAAGCGAATCAAGTTCAACGCAGCAGGTTTACTGTGATTTGAGCCGTTGACCAACTGAGAGTCAGAAACAGTTCAGTGTTTCATTTCCTGCTGCCTGTAATCACAGATTCACTCTGCCAGTTTCTGTGGGCTCTGAACCAACAAGTGTCAGATCATACACACACACACACACACACACACACACACACACACACACACACACACACACACACACACACGCACAGGGCTGCTTCAGATTTTCTCCAAATTAAATTCGGTCAGTTTTCTCTCTGGTGGGGAATAAGAAAGTGAAAGATCCAAACTGAATCCAAAAAATGTCGTTCTAGTTTCACACTGATCTCACCACCAATCACAGACTGTATACATATAAGAAGTGGACGTAGTCACAGTGATGTCATCAATCGGTTTGTGGACTGCCGTTTTGGAGCCTTGAGTTCGGCATTTTGGCCATCCCCATGTCGTTTTTTCGCATGAATAATGTGTATGTACACGAATCAAATAGATTAAATTTTGTGACTATTTCACGAACTGCCGTGTTGGAATTTACCCTAAGAGCTAGTTAACGTTGGCTGTTAACAGCTGGTAGGCAGCACAGTCCTGTATGGAGCTAACAGCTAACGTAAGCTAACTCTCCTCCTGCCGATTTCAACACGGATTTGTTGTTCACAATGTCACATTATCAGGGGGAAAAAAAGGGTGCGTCCCCTGGACGCGTCAATAGTGAGTTTACTGCGTCCCAAACACATGGGATCACGTTAGTCTCTCAAGTCCTGATGGTACCGGTGGTACTACGGACAAACAAGTACCATCACATTTTCAGAATTTTGGCATTGATTTGGTACCGAAGTATCGGTTCTTGTGACATCCATAAACTCATGTTTAAAATGTTTACTGAGGTAATAAATCAAGTGAGAAGTAGGCTCATTTTCTGTACAATCAGATTTCTTTTTGCAACCAGAGGAGTTTCACTTTTCAGAACCAGAGGTAGCCCGCTGCCACCACCTCTATTACCTTCACCCCCACCTCCCACCACACATACACACTCCCACTGAGAAAAGGACATTTACTTTATACAGCCCATAGTTTTTTCTGGGTAGTGAATTCTTAACACCTTCAGCTGGAAACACTTTGTAACTGCATAACTTGAAATGATGAACGTGGAGAAATTTGATTGTTGCAACAACAAAGCTGGTGCTAAGATTCACCTGCACAGGAATAAAACTACACTAGAAATAAGAATTACCCTTGTGAACCGTCGCTGCCAACACTCAGCCACTGATGCATTTTAATTTATTTTCATACTCCCGCCCTTCATTGTTTGTCATGTCTCTAAAACTCCATCTTTCTGGGAGGAAAAGCCCCACACGGCACATGGTGTCGCCGCTAAGAGCGCTAATTAACACCGGTGACGCTAGAGAAAACAAGGCTTGTTAAGAGACGAGGTTAACAGCACCTCGCACGCTCCGCCGGGGAAGTAATTAACACAAGCAGCAGAGAAAGCTGTCGGGGCCGGAGGAGGGACACGATCACCTGACCCATCTACCAGGTAGGACGTTAGCACGACGTCAGCCTTCTGTCTCACCTCAGTGTCTTCACTCAGCTACTATTCATTTAGTCGGTGAACAGGAAACTTTTCAGAAGTTGTTTTTCTTCTTCTCAGCTTGAGTGATAATTGGTTACAGTTTCTACTAAAGTTTGATTAATGTAATAATGCAGTTCAGGTTAGATTTTTGTCCACACCATTTATATCAATGAGTGTAGGCTGAATATCAGAAACACCTCTCTGTATAACTCAAAACAGTTCAACAGAAACTGCAGCCACTAAAACGATCATCACCTCTGAATCATCAACACCTCGCTAAAACAGTTTCAATACAAACTGCATATTAAACTTCAGGTTATACTATGTTAGTTTTAGCTAGGTGTGCCTAATAAACTGGCAACTGAGTGCATTTGCTGGTCCTGAAGAAACTTTATTTCGTTTAAATTGTTTACTTTCTACAGTTGAAAAAACAACAAATTACAATTTACATACTGGACAACCTACCTGTTTCACCTGTACACCAACTAAACAACAACCCAACCGGTATGGAGGACTTGACTACTTGTCCATTAAAGTTGTTTTTGTTTTGTTTTTTATAAATTAGGGCTGTCGATCGATTAAGATATTTAATGATGATTAATCACATGATTGTCCATCATCTTTAAAGGGAGATTTGTCAAGTATATAATACTCTTATCAACATGGGAGATTTATGCAAATGCATGTATATATTTATTATTGTAAATCAATTAATAACACAAATAAATGACAAATATTGTCAAATCATAACATGGCAAACTGCAGCCCAACATGCAACAACAGCTGTCAGTGTGTCAGTGTGCTGACTTGACTATGACTTGCCCCAAACTGCATGTGATTATCATAAAGTGGGCATGTCTGTAAAGGGGAGACTCGTTTGGAACGTTACTTAGCCTCCTTCCCGACAAGCGAGTCAGGTTTATCTAGTTTCACATGATACCAGTATCTTCACTCTAGCTTTAAAACTGAGCCCGCTACAACTTAAAAATCACAAGTTGCATTAATGCGTTAAAGAAATTAGTGGCGTTAGAACGAATTTTCGTTTACGCGTTATTATCGCGTTAACTTTGACAACACTAATATATAACTTTAACTTAAACTTTGACTCAAACTAACTGCTTCATGTTCCACGTGCTGAGTCTGAACTTGGAAAAACTGCTTTTAATTTTAGTGCACCTCGCTCCTGTAGCAAAATACAGCACCTCCTTAAAATCAATTCACTTATTCCTTTTGAACATTTTAGAAATTTGATCTTATATCTCCCAACTTCTACTTGTAATTGTTTTATATAACTGTTTTTTATTTTACATTTTAATCTGTCAAATTATCTACCGTAATTGCAAAATTCTAGTGCTTTTCTACTTTCTTCTTTGTTTTTGTCATTGACTTGTTGTCAGGGGCGTCTGTAGCTCAGTGGTAGAGCGGGTCGTCCTTTAACCGCAAGGTTGGTGGTTCGAAAATGTCCTTGAGCGAGACACTGAACCCCAAGTTGCTCCCTGGGCTCGATACAGCAGGTCACTGCTAAAATGCTTAGGATGGGTTAAATGCGGAGGTAAAAGTTCATGTATGTATCTGTATTTATATGACGGTTCTAATAAAGTTTAAGGTTACGCCATTATTAAGTCAATTTTCACCGACACTAATGTATTGATAAAAGATGGAAGCTGAAAATAAAGAAAGATTAACTTTGAGATGAGATTTCATCACTTCCACATGATCCTCCCAATCAGTTTCCATCAATTCTGTGGATTTATGAATATTAAACCATTTTCTGGAGCATCTCGACACAACAAATTTCAGGTATAAGGAAATATCTTTTGGACACCCACTTATTTTTGTAATGTGCTTTTCTACGTCTCAAGGTCCCAGCGGTGCGAAAAAAAATGATGTTTGAAACTTTAAAGTGTGACAGACGTCAACATGGCACTGCTGTATTTCAGGTTGTTGTGGCATTTTCTTCCCTGATAAACAGAAGCATCTCACTGTGAAGATTTCATTCGACTGCTGGAGAAAAATCGTCTCATTGTTTCCTCCATCCGAGCCCTCCGTCGGCTCCGAGGCTTTGTCTCAGAGCCAGCAGAGATTTGGCGAGATGTGAGGCGTTATTTAACATGGCTGATGCCAAAGTACCTCGAATACAGTAACAGACAGGCAGGCAGATAGACAGACAGCCCAAGGGCACTGTTGGGAACAAAAAAACTCAGCGTTTCATTATGTGAAGAACACACAAATCTCTTTCTTTTGTGGCGCATATCTTTTATATTTTTTCTAATTACCATCCTCTGTTAATGCCGTAATTATTCCAAGTGTCACAACATTAGTCAACTTAAATTGGAGCGTAATGAGGCAATAGACGGAGCAGAAACACAGAATAGGCAAAATCATAGTTTTGACTGTTTGCACAAATGAGGTCTTCCCTCTTTGATAATTATGTCTGAATTGAGAGGAAAGAGATTCGTTTGAGTTCAATCCCAATCAGATACTCGTTGAGAAAAGTAAAAAAGGTTTGGAGGATAATGGAGTTTATTTAGAAGTTGCCTTTTTGAACCTCACAGTGATACAATATGAACAATCCTTGACTTTTTTTTAATCGTTCACAGCATTTTTTTTTAATATTTAACTCGTTCAGATGAATCAACAAAACCTCCGCAGTGACCGCCACTCGGGTGATCTCAGGTGACTCAATATATCTCATCAACTCTTTGAGGATTGTCTTCAACAAGTGTATTATCTCTCAGTTGTTCTGTAGATTATTTAAATGCTCACTTGATTGTCAGCATGTGAAGGCGAGCGCTTTGCGAGGGAGGCTGGTTTTCACTCTCTGGAGGGCAAAAAGGCTAGTGTTAATCATGACGGAGCAGAGCGAGAGGAATTAAAACTAATGAAGCCCTGAGAGACCAGCCTGCTCGCTTCTCACCCAACACTCTCTGTCTTTGTCTCTCCTCGCTGTGGACTGTTAGCGTCTCCGGGGATTTATCTGTCTGTTTCACTGTCTTTCTCAAACCCACAAGGAGGGGTTTGGGGGGTGTTGCAATATCATGAACACCTGTGCTGTCACATTCTGTCCTTGAAGTACAAATTCTACCTTTTGTACGGTTTGTCATGTTCAGGTTTGATTGAGACTTTCAGGGTTTTTTGTCTGGACCGCAGAGGGCCAGCCCTACAAACGCAAAAGTCTGTCACTGAGTGATGAAGTTACACGATCAGTCATCCGAGTGTTGGAGTTTCCTCATTGTCCGTTGATCTTTCAAAATAAAAAGGCGGGAACAGTCCTTTATGCAAATGAGCTCGTCCAGCACGATGCGTCCGTCTCACGAAACTTGGACCAAGCTGTCAAACTAGGCAATCTAGTACTAAACTGAAACCAGATTCAGCCGTGGCATAGCCTGTTTCTCTCTTAAAATGTTTTCAGAAGTAGATTTTGGTGGATTGTTTAGACGCAATAACAGAAAGTTTACCAGCAGGCCGCCGTGTTGTTTCCTGTTTGAAACGGCGAGCAGAAAACCAGGGACCAATCAGGTGCATTCAACGATTTGGTACGTCACCACTTGAACATCCAGTTGAGTGGAGCAGCACGTCCTCTATGTCCTCGCCGGACCTGGTTGACATGTACCGCTTAACATTATAGGCATGACCGCTGACTATTTCTTATCAGGAGAAGAGTTTTAAGAATGTAGCCTGGGTTTACCCTTCAAAGAGAGACCAGTCAGTTAAAGGAATATACGTAAATCTGCGTTCAAGTTCCACACCAAACTGGGAAAACCATTTCTTTATGGACGCGTCTTTGTGCACTGGGACGTATGTCATGTTGAAACAGGAAACACAGTTTCCCAAACTGTTGACACAAAGGGGAAGCACATTAATGTCTAAAACTTTAAAGAGAGATTTTGGGGATTTTGTTTATTCAGTTTCTACTCAAGAGTTAGATGAAAAAGATTGATACCACTTTGCATCTGTATGGAAAATATCAGCCTACATCCAGTAGCCAGTTAGCTTTGCTTAGCACAAAGACTGGGACAGCTTTGGTTGAGGTTGGGGAAAGATTGCAGTATTAATAAGTGTTAATAAAGTCAACATTATCCGTGCAGCATTATGTCACTTTCAGATCATATTTGTCGCTGCAAATTAGTAGAATATAAACGTTATCTGGGGACATTGTTGTGTCGTTTGTCTGTTTCAGTTTTTATGCAAATGGTTTTAAATTTGCTCACCGGGTCTTCTTGTTCACAGTTCACCTGTGCAACGGGACGTTCCACAAACACCTGCAGGACCTGTTCGTCCCCCTGGTGGTGCGCTACATCGACCTGATGGAGTCGTCCATCGCTCAGTCCATCCACCGCGGCTTCGAGCAGGAGACCTGGCAGTCCGTCAAGTAAGAGTCCGCCCACCTGTTCCCCCGCCGCCATGAGTGATTAGTGTTAGCTTTAGACGCCCTGTGTACTGCAGTGCTCTTTTCAGCTGCTGGTTAGAGTGTGAAGAATCCTCCATACAGTAATGAATACAGTAATGATAGCGCTGTACCACACAGGCTCAACTGTTTATTTACAGATTTAAAAAGGTGCGTTCAGGTACAACACAAAGCAAATATTTGTCTCTCTTTATTTGTGTGAAGTTTGTCTTTCCACTCAGCGTTGATTTTTGATCTCCAGGTCTATTTCTTTTTTTTTCTATTTTTAATATTTTTTTTTCTAGTCTATTTTTGTTGGAGCCGCGGGACGTTGCACAGAGCTGATTGAGCCGGGCAGGAAGTGGAACAGATATAAGATAATTTTGTGTGTGATGCACACAGGCTAGAGAAGCCATATTGACACACAGGTGGTACAAATCCGATTTTATTTTCAGCCACGTTTTATTTACTAAAGTGGTAAATTGATTCTGTTAATCCATAAGTTTTTCAACACCATATTTCTGAATCGTCTTTATCTGATTCTCCCCTGTCCCTCTGCGTGAGCTCGGTCAGTTTCATTTCTCTTTGTCCGTTTTACCTTCGGTTTACTCTCAGCAGCGAGGATTTGTTGAAGTGTGATACTGGCTGCTGCATGAATGTAACAGAAACAATAAAAAGACCGAACAAATCAAATGCTGTACAGGACCGCCGAGGAACAAAAGGAGTCAGAGCTGAATGTACAGCACAGACAGCAAGGACACACTGCAGTCAGGAACAATGCTCTGAGAGCGGCACTCTTAAACAAAACACAGCTGAACTGAAAGAGACTGAATAGAAGTGAGCAGTGACTTTTCTGTCTTTTAATGGTGTTTGCTATCGATCAATTACTGCAGGCAGAGCAAGTGGCTGCTATTATACTGTATGTTACTATTCTTGTGTGTGTGTGTGTGTGTGTGTGCTGTGGTTACTGTCTCTGTTTCCTCTCCTTCTCTTTTATGCTTTTAACATTTTCCTTTTCCGCCATCCATCGGCGCTGACTCCGACCCGGCAGGTCGTTAACTAACAATCTAGCGAGCGTTCCTCTTCCCAAAGTCCCAAGCCTCCCTCTCACGCTGCCACAGATGCCCAGCTTCTCAGCACCCGCCTGGATGGGACCGCTGTATGAGAACACGTATGTATGGGGGGTAGGGAGGAGGTAGACTAAACTAGAGGTCTTCACACTAATGTCACCTGAATCCAAGATGGTATCCATCAATCAGAGATACCCAGACCTGAACCCAAAGACAATAGGACCTGATCATGTTCTGCCTCCAGTTAGTTTGAAGCCAGCGTAGAGCTCGTGGTCCGTTATCTTCTCCAGCTGGGAAAACCGTTAAAAGATACCTGGACCCAGATCTATAAACGATGTATACGCACAAAAACCATGCGTACGCCTTTTCCCACACATACATTGTAATTTATAAAGGATATTTATGTATATATTTGTATTTTATATATATATATTATAGTGCAAAAATAAATCTATGAATAAAAATAATAAATACAAAAATAAATTAATTAATTTAAAAATAAATACATGAATAAAAGGGAAAATTAAACAGAAGAGTAAATAAATAAGGGAATTATTACAAAGATAAAGAAATTAAAAGAGAAATATCAATTTATGTCACATTTTATCAATAAATTAATGGTTACATTTATTTTTTGCTACAGTTAATGGCATATTTATTTATTCATTTATTTGTGATTTTGACATGTTCCGTCCTCCATAGGTAGTGCCATGAGTGTCCGTTATTGAAGGTTACGTGGAATAATAACGAGTATAACAAGTGAGAAAGTCCACTGAGGGTGGATTGGTGGGTCAAACAAACACATACTAACTCCCAACTTGTCAAATACCGACGCTTGATGTTTTTTGCAGTCTATATGCAGACTTAATTTTAAAGTATTTATGATTGACTGTTAGTGTTTAATTTGATCCTGAATTGTGAAGCACTTTGCAAAGTCAGTTTCAACATGAGCACTAAGATTGAATCATTGATCAACCTTCTGATGTTTATTAATAGTAATAATAATAATGATGATTAAGATATCACCGTGATGATGGTTTGCAGAAAACGTGAGAAATCAGTGGTACGGATGCTGCAAATAGCCACAGGCGTGCATAATGACAGCTGCTCTGTAGAGAGCTGAGAACCTCGCCGATGCAACACAATCAGTTAAACTGCCGTATTTCTCATTGACAGGTTTAATGAGCGGTGGAGCGGGAACAAGTGTTGATATGCAAACAGATGTTTGAGGGCGTTTCTACATCCATTCATAGCTACCTGTTCTGTTAAACTCTTGGATAGATGAAACATAAAGCGACAGCCTCCCTATTGTTACATCCTAGAGCCACTAGTGAGTGTTAAAGGGTTATCTTGTACGGTGGCCTTTTTTGGGACATCTCCAACTCAGCTTGTCAGGCTCAGTCTGGTCTGGTCAGCTAACATTACTGCCAGGCAGGTGAAATATAGAGTGATATTGTGGTTTTAGCTGACGTGTGTCGCCTCACTGTGTTGAGCAATGCTCGTTCAGGTCTATCTAGAGCGAGCAAGCGCGAACCCGACGCTGACTTTCGTTGACTTAACAGCCACAGGTGTCGCTGTTAACAAGCATTTCTGAAAGTTACAGATAGTCCCTTTAACAAACAATGAAATGATAATTAATATTGTATATTAATTATTAGTAATGCATGGTCCAGTCATCATCTTACGCCAAAGATTTGTAGTCAGATGTGAATCAGAATAAAAGTGGTTTGGCAGTTCAGGTCGGGTCTTTGGGTTTTGGGGGTCAGGTATAGGTGAAGACCTCCAGTCAGGACTGTCCCTCCGTCTGTCTGAACGCATTCACGTCGCTGTTCTGTTTCTCTCCATCTGTCTGCATGTTTGTCAAAGAGTCCACATCACTAAAACTGAATTATTATATCAAGAAACTTCAGTCCAACCTCCCCCGCATGAAGCCCTGCTCAAGTTTTAACTTTACTAAGTATTTCCACAAATACTGTGATGCCGTTCGGTCCTGGTCTCTGAGAGCACGCGGCATTATTCTCGTCTCTGTGAGCCAGGCTCGCCGTTGGAGACGGAGGTTTGTGAATTCAAATTGTTTCTGTGACACTGTGGCTCTTTTGTCAGCGGGGCGCCGCCTGCATGCGATTGTTCCTCAGAGATTGGTGAAGAATTTGTGTCGCGCCGCCGTGCGTCACAAGTCCATGTGCAGTGTGCATGTCACAATGTGAAGAATATCAGTGTAATGATAACACAACACCTCACTTTTCTATTGCAGCTTGCAAGGAATTAATCTACCCGACATCTTGTAAGTTTATTCAGTAAAACCTGCCTGCTCCTTTTCCCTCAAAACATAGCAAACAAAATAAAGAAAATCATCATGACTGCTTTCAATGTTTTACAACATTTTAGGGTCCATGTTTTATTGTTTTTAAGGTTGTCATTGCTCACCAGGAACAAAAGAAAGTTAAAGTTCATGCAGATGTTTATTTTTTTTGTCTGGATAACAACAATTACAATCCATGAATTCAGTTTTACATTTAAGCAGCTTAAGAACTGATCTTAGTGTAATTTAAGTACGTCTAAGTCTATTTAAAGTTTAGTTAGTTTATTATTTTGACAGGGACATATTGATTTGTGAAAATATGCCAGTTAGCCAAAAAGGCTAATTTTTATCTGTAATCAAATCAATGTAGGCAATAGTTAAAACACAGACGTTAGGAATAAAAGAATTGAAAATACAATCAACAATAAAAGCAATGAAAAATAAAATATGCAGATACAAACAGAGCCTGCACTACTACATAGAGACAAGACAGACAGCTCTTATAACACACTGAAGCAACAATAGCATGACAACAATCAACAGTACAGACAGTACAAACAACAGCATGACAACAGTGTTTAGTGTAGTGTGTTGTACACAAAAACAAAAAAATATCCCTTAAAGATTTCTCTAATCTAAAAGGGGATTTGATTTATCCAGAACTCAAGTCGACAAAGAAATTTATCTTCACATTTTGTGCATATCGAATTGTTGAGGTGTAGAAAGAAAAAGTGTTCTTAAAATGTAACTTTGAAGAATCTTCATCATAAAAAAAATGCTTAGCTTCCCCTGTATCACACGAGAAGACATTCAATAAACACAAATTAGTTTTAACACCACTAATTCCTTTAACGCATTAACACAATCAATCTTTCGGAGGTTGTAGTGGGCTCAGTTTTAAAGCGAGAAAATAAAGGTTAAATAACGCTCCAAACTTGTGCTAAATTTTGGTGAGGAAAAACTGTCATGGCCATTTTCAAAGTGGTCCCTTGACCTCTGACCTCAAGATATGTGAATGGAAATGGGTTCTATGGGTACCCTCGAGTCTCCCCTTTACAGACATGCCTACTTTATGATAATCACATGCAGTTTGGGGCAAGTCATAGTCAAGTCAGCACACTGACACACTGACAGCTGTTGTTGCCTGTTGGGCTGCAGTTTGCCATGTTACGATTTGAGCATATTTTTTATGTTAAATGCAGTACCTGTGAGGGTTTCTGGACAATATTTGTCATTGTTTTGTGTTGTTAATTGATTTCCAATAATCAATATAGGCTATACATGATTTGCATAAAGCAGCATATTTATCCACTCCCATGTTGATAAGAGTATTAAATACTTGACAAATCTCCCTTTAAGGTACATTTTGAACAGATAAAAAAATGTGTGATTAATTTGCGATTTATTGCGATTAAATATTTGAATTGATTAACAGCCCTAGTTGTAATGTGTCTGTCAATCTGTTTTGGAGTTAAAGTGAGTCTGCAGCAGAACTGGCAGCGTCGGCGGCCATGTTGGGGCCACCAACGCTCGACCAGGAGGCTGGTGGTGTTTCTTAAAAAGGCTCCTCGTTCCGACTCCCCCAGCCTTTCCCACAACACAGACCACACTGTTCCTCTACCTCTCTTCACTTGGCCCTCCTCGATCCAATGAAAAAAGAGAGAGAGAGAGAGAGATTAAAAAAAAGCTGGCACTTCATTAGCGAGCACAGACGGGCGAGTGGGATCGTCCCGTTCCCCGGGGAGCGGGGCGGAGCGCGCTCAGAGAAGAGCACCACTAATTAGACATGAGGGGGATAGCCACCGAGCGTTTAATTGCACCGCGGACTCAGCCCAAAGCATTTATTCCTGTGCGCCACTTGTTAAGGTAACAGTCTTTTAAAGGCGAAGTGAGAAAAGTGAGGGAGTGAGTGGTGCTTGTTTTAACCCCCTCCTCCCCTCCCCGTCACCCTCCTCCATCCTCCCGTGGCTGTCATTCTAGCTGGGCGCTGTACACTTGGATGTCGGTGGCGGCGAGCGTTGCCATGTGTTGCTGTGTAACCTGTGCGCAGGGGAGAAGGCGGGGAGACGTCCATCTGTCTGTGTTTCAGCCTGGTGATGTGTTTACTGACTGAAACCACACAGATCTGCACCAAAACCACCAAAACCTGTTGAAGAACCTCGATACACTCGTCTGCTACGAGTCTACAAGATACTGAGCACTCATGATGCTTTCTTGTCGACAGTAGTTACACAAAATACCAGTGAAGAGAGGATCGAACCATGTTTGTGCACATAAAGTACAAATCCAGGAATATTCAGCCTTTCATTTTTAGTTCTTAGATTTATTTTCTTCTTTGGAAATCAATTTGTTGCAGTGTAATAATTCATCATAATTCAAAACTTGTGCGTTAAATCACAGCTTGATATCTTAGATTTGATATTCAGCTGCTGAAAACGTTGTTGACCCAAATTATGAAAATGATAAAGCGAATTTGGTTGTTTTTTACATTAACGTTTTTTGGTAAAACTTAACTTTATGCATCATCAATTTCGTAATAATAGTAAATATAGATTCCACGAAAGTTTCAAGGAAATTAGTTGAAAATTTCAGACCGATATAGAAGAATAAAGCATTTACAGAGGTTTCTTTTCTGCGAAGCATCAGGTGTTGGATTGTTCTTGAACGCTAAAATGGTCCCTGCTCCTGCAGCTGTTTTATTATCCAAAGATCATATGATTTAGAAATCAAAAACGTTGTTGTCTGTGATGGATTCATTTCTCTGCCACAAGTTTTGAGGCTCTGCAAGTTGATTATTCATAGAAATGTACTGAAACTGTAAACAATGTCTGCCTGCATAGTGGCTCAAACTCTGACCAGGACCACACTTTCTGGGGCTGCCCATCAACTATTTACTGCAAGCCACCATCGTTTGCAACTTTCTGAATTCTGTTTGAAAATACACCACATTATAGCAACTGAAAATGTAATAATGACACTTAAGGACAGGTAGGAAAAGAAGTTAATCAGCTTTACATTTACAGTCATCTCCAATGCACGGTTTATAATCTACATCACTCTACTACACCTGGAAAGAAGGAACCTAAAAACTGACGGATGATGATAAGTTAAAGAGTTTGGAGGAACAAATGAGCATCATAGAAGATCCGTCAGTCGTGAAGGAAAACACAACAGCTTCATGTAAAAGTGTGTTGTTGTTGTTTGTGATATTTCGTTTAATAACCCTCTCCATCCTCCCCCCAGTAACGGCTCGGCCACCTCGGAGGATCTCTTCTGGAAGTTGGATGCACTGCAGATGTTCGTGCTAGACCTCCATTGGCCGGAGCCCGAGTTCGCCAAACATCTGGAGCAGAGACTCAAACTGATGGCCAGCGACATGATGGAGGCCTGCGTCAAGAGGTCAGACTGAGATGTGGCCACAGCTGGATCAGGACCTCTGGGTTCACATCATATTTATTTTTGTACTACACATTTATCAATGGGAAACCCTTTTTTCTTATTATGCTATGAAGATATATTGCAAATCTGCAAAGACAAATTTCTAACCTAAAAACCTCAAAGCTCAACAAACACTGAAAACTAACCTGCTTTTGTGAAGCTTCTCATGATGGTCTATGAGTTCTCGATACTCAAATAATTGTATTTCTGTGGAATTTCTTTTTGTAATTTAACAAAAATGTCCACAAAAATGTGTCACAGTTTTACAGAAAATACATAAAATTTCAGCCATTTTTGAGCAAAAATCCTAAAAAAACCTTTTTGTGTTTTGCCCTACAGAACAAAATCTGCATTTGATGCCAAAATGCAGAGAGCGAGTAAGTCAACGGACTTCCGGGTGGCGCTGTCGGTCTGCACCATGTTCAATGTGCTGATGGACGCCAAGAAGCAGTGCTCCAAACTCTGCGTGCTGGACACCGGCCAGGAGGTAAGATAACGGTCACATGACTGATACACACAAGCATTTCCAGCTCTGAACGACCTGTCACTGCAGAAAATCTCCTTCCTTTTATGGAAACTTTATTTAATCCAAAAATCTTTTCTTAAAACAAATCTAGTGTAGGATGTGTGATGTATTTACTATTTATAAGAATATATTATTAAAATCTCGGTCTGAAATCATAAATGCTGGTGTGTCCAGGCACTGATCCTGATCCTGGCATTATCCTGTCTAGTTTCAAAACACTAGAACTCATCCCGAGAAATAATCTGAAACAAGAGGAGAAACTGGAACCAGAGAAATCATCTCCACGTTGGCAGAATGTTTTTATTGTTTGTAGAAAATTGAGTCTTGGCTGAATATCAGACTAAATCACTTAAGACGGATGGATGGTTTGTTTTCTCACAGCTCACCATCAGAGACTCATTTCTCACTGAGTGAAAGTGTGTCAGCTTCTAAAAACCCTCAGTCATCTTTTATTTTCAGCCTTGCACCGAACAGGTCGAGTCAAACTGTCAGATCAGCCACTAAAACGTGACTGCTTCCCTCCAAACATGCAGCACAGGCAGACAGTTCAGGTGTATTTGTGTTCACTTGAAACGGCCAAACGCTCGACATGAGCTGTTAAATGGATGGCCGTGAAGCCTGTGTGAGGCGGCAGCCTTGGCGTTGCTGAGCGAAACCCTTTGGCCGCAGATAGTCTTGACAGAGAGCTAAGCTCGCTGCTCTCTTGACCTTCAGCTTCCTCTCTTCTCCAGCCGCCGCCGCTAAAAAACATCAACTGTCCATTTATTCCTGCTGACACTCACTGAATACCTGTAGAAGGACACTATGTATACCAGCTCTATACACGCAAACAGCCTCCACATAGAGTCTATAGTGTTACATCGGCATGTTTCACATAATAGGCTTTAAAACTGAAAAGCATCACTTATGCTATGAAATTCATAATACCAAAATAAATGGAATATAAAATTAAACTTGTGCATTAGGAGGAGTGTTTCAATTAGATACTAATATTTAATTGTGATTAATCGCACGATTGTTCATAGTTAATTGCAATTAATTGCAAATCACTAATTTTTTATTTGTTAAAAATGTAGTTTAAAGGGAGATTTGTTTGTATTTAATATTCTTATCAACATGGGAGTGGGCAAATATGCTGCTTTATGCAAATGTATGTATATATTTATTAAGGGAAATCAATTAACAACACAAAACAATGACAGATATTTTCCAGAAACCCTCACAGGTACTGCATTTAGCATAAAAAATATGCTCAAATCATAACATGGCGTGTGATTATCATAAAGTGGGCATGTCTGTAAAGAGGGAGACTCGTGGGTACCCAGAGAACCCATTTTCATTCACATATCTTGAGGTCAGCGGTAAATGCCTTTTTTTTCTCGCCAAATTTTGCGTAAGTTTGCGAGCATTATTTAACCTTGTTTGTACTTTCATATGATACCAGTATCTTCACTCTAGCTTTAAAACCTGAGCCCGCTACAACCTAAAAACACAAGTTGCGTTAATGCATTAAAGAAATTAGTGCCGTTAAAACAAATTTGCGTTAATGCATTATTATCGTGTTAACTTTGACAGCCCTATTAATACTAGTTAGATAACTTTGCCTATGGCGCTAAAAAATATATTGAATTGGCGGGCTTGCAGGCTAACGCTATAGTTAACAGCAGATCTGTAATCCGCAGTAAATCATGGGATCCCAATGTTAAAATAAGAAAACACAACTTACATTTTAGGTGATTTTCCAACACCATTGACGGATTGCCGACTTCAATAACTTAATAAGCCTCAAACCATGACAACAACAAGCATGACCCAGCCATGTGTATCACTTTGTACTGTCCCCTGGAAACAGTTTCTGTTGTGTTGTGAGGTTCCTTCAGCGCTTTTTCAAAATGCTGCACACGTGTCGTCAAATTTATGTTTTTGTTTGTCGTCAAGTCGGTGAAGATGTTTCTTGATTTGCTTGTGTTTTGTCTATGTGCAGCGTGTTGAGATCTCAGGGCCACCAAACATTCTGCTAACGGGGTACAGCTAAAAGTTTCCGGGTAGAACTTGTGCTTGTTGACTTTGTTTCCGTATCACATGCATAAATCTACATACCCCGTGTTCTGCGTATGGCTGCGTGCACCGGACCGTGAACGGTCGGACCATCGCGGATCGAAGACCATCACCTTTAGGTGCATTGGCATTACAAGGAGATAAACAAACGTCAGAAATCAAAGGTTACAGCGCTCCGAACATACAGAGATCAGATATTTATATTCCCCAACAAAGATAGTGATCGTAGAGGAACCAAATGTCACGAGAGAAGATTTAACATTTTGAATTGAGACATCAACAAATGGAGCAGTTGTCCACTTGAGAGGGACAAACTGATTCCATGAAGTCTTTGAGTTTCCAAACACAACAAACCTCTGTGTGACATTGTTGCACTAAATGTTTCATTCAGTTTGTCAGGCTGAACTTCTCTCAGACCCAAAAAAACTCCATATGAATAACCTTGATGAATACATGTTCCCAGGAGTTTTCAAAAGTAGAAAAGCTTTTACAACTCGTCTGCTTTCTGCTCGTTTTTGGATTTTTACAGCCGACAATAGGAGATACATTTGGACTCACAGAAAGTGAATAACGTTATCATGTGTGATTTTAAAACTCAGAGTTGTGTTACCAATTCTCGACAATTACTCTTTCTTGTTCAGTGTCAAAATAAAATGTGTGTCTGTTTTTGGACAACATGATTTTTTAGGTTAAGCGTTTGATTCAAGGTCAAAACTATGATGGAAATGTGAATCTTTCTTATTGAGGAAATGTTTTTTATGTCCCTGGTGTGTTTTAAAAATTGACTGGCTGACTGTGTTTGCCCTCTTTTCCTTGTCTCATGTCCTCCCCTGTCCCTCATGTCCATGTGTCCTGCACGTCATTGTTTGAATCCCAGAATGACAAACAATGGGTAAGTCCTTCCATCGCCTCTCAGCCTTTTTTTTTTTCCTGTCACACTTCTCCACACAAGCTCCACCCAAAGAAAAAAGAATTAGGGCTGTCAATTGATGAAAATATTTAATCGTGATTAGTGGCATGATTGTCCGTAGGTAATCGAATTAATCGCAAATTAATCACACATTTATTATCTGTTCAAAATGTACCTTAAAGGGAGATTTGTCAAATATTTAATACTCCTATCAACATGGGAGTGGACAAATGTGCTGCTTTATGCAAATGAATGTCTATATTTATTATTGGAAATCAATCAACAACGCAAAATAATGACAAATATTGTCCAGAAACCCTCACAGGTACTGCATTTAGCACAAAAAATATGCTCAAATCATAACATGACAAACTGCAGCCCAACAGGCAACAACAGCTGTCAGTGTGTCAGTGTGCTGGCTTGACTATGACTTGACCCAAACTGCATGTGATTATCATAAAGTGGGCATGTCTGTAAAGGGAAGACTTGTGGGTACCCATAAATCCCATTTTCATTCACATATCTTGAGGTCAGAGGTCAAGGGACCCCTTTGAAAATGGCCATGCCAGTTTTTCCACGTCAAAATTTAGCACAAGTTTGGAGCATTATTTAGCCTCCTTCTCGACATGCTAGTATGGTACCAATGGTTTCTTGAGGTTTTCTAGTTTCAGATGATGCCAGTATCTTCACTCGCTCATTAGCTTTAAAACAGCCCGCTACAACCTAAATATTGCTTGTTGCGTTAATGTGCTAAAGTAGTGTCGTTAAAACAAATTTGCGTTAACGCGCTATTATCATGTTAACTTTGACAGCCCTATAGGACTATAGTCATGACATCTAATATCAGTGATAACATCTCCAGTAGCCATTAGTAGTCGACCAGTAGCCAACACTGCATGTACCGGTACCATTCACTGATCCATCTGACATCAAATCCACACAGATTAAGATTTAGTCAGCCACACACATTGCAAACTACAAGTTACGGGACGTTGGTGTTTAATTTGATTTAGATTATTTCTTAAAGGCCATCATTCCTTGCAACAGTAGAAATTATATAAGTTAATGGTCGATGATTCATCCGTTATTCAAGATCCACCCCCAACTCAAACTCTTGCCTCTTTTTTCCCGGATTCCGTTTGTTTTTGATGAACTTTCACCCAGGAGACTGCTGTCCGTGTCCCGTGTCAAACCAAAACTAACGTACTTATTTTAACCCCAAATCTGATCTTTTACTAAACTTAACCAAATAGTTTTGTTGCCTAAATGTAATTGAGAATGCGGTTTCAAAATGGCAAAAGTGCCACGTGATTTGTGATTTTCATGGGCAGGATCTCAAGGCACAGCCGGGGGGAGGAGAGTGTCCGGTTTGGGGACCTCAGAATTGCGTCTCTGCTCTTTGCAGATGATGTGGTTCTGTTGACTTCACCCAACCGTGACATTCAGCATGCACTGGGGCGGTTTGCAGCCGAGTGTGAAGCGGTCAGCAGTTATGCGGGCGCTGTACAGGACCGTTGTGGTGAAGGCATTGAGCCGGAAGGCGATGGGCCCGATTTACCAGTCTATCTTCGTTCCAACCCTCACCTATGATCATAAGCTTTGGGTAGTGACTGAAAGAATGAGATCGCGGATACAAGCGGCCGAAATGGCCTTCCTTCGTAGGTTGGGTGGGCTCAGCCTTAGAGATAGGGTGAGGAGCTCAGATATCCAGAGGGAGCTCGGAGTAGAGCCGCTGCTCCTTCGCGTCTAAAGGGACCAGCTGAGGTGGTTGGGGCATGTGATCAGCATCCTGGACGCCTCCCTGTGGAGGTTTTCTGGACACGTCCAACCGGTAAGAGGATCCGTGGTAGACCCAGAACTGGAGAGATTATGAACTGTATATCTGGTCTTGCCTTGGAACGTTTCGGGGTCCCCCAGGAAGAGCTGGAAAACGTTGCTGGGGAGAGGGACGTCTGGAATTCCCCGCTAAGCCTGCTGCCCCCGCGACCCAACCCCGGATAAGCGGAAGAAAATGGAAGGATTGATGGAAAAGTACCACGAACGATAGATACACATATCTAGAACTGTTGATATGAAACATATTTTTGGAGATTCAACGTATCCGCAGTTTGCAGAAATGTACAATGCAAACATTTTATTCCGGCAACTGGGTTGGTTTAAAAATATATGAGGTTTGCCCTCACTGTGATTCTTTCTCTGTGGTCTTTAAACATCAGAAGACACTCTTGATTTTCCATGAATGGTTCAGTTGGTGCACGTTCATGTTCACTTGCCAGTAGGTGTTGTGAATGAGGCCTCCTGACCTCTGACCCCTGACCAGCAGTCTGAAGGGTCTTGAAGACGCCAGTCTGAACCTGATTCAGACCTTTGGTGTGGTCACTTTTTCT
This sequence comes from Sebastes umbrosus, assembly GCF_015220745.1. Taxonomy (NCBI): domain Eukaryota; kingdom Metazoa; phylum Chordata; class Actinopteri; order Perciformes; family Sebastidae; genus Sebastes; species Sebastes umbrosus. The sequence goes on from NC_051272.1 coordinate 9,875,584, forward strand.
GCCATGAGTCTTATAGTGCGTCGATCTGCAGAAAAGCATTCGGCCGTTTCTGATATCTCAGCGACAAATTCTGCTGCTACTCTTCACTTTTACCTCTCGTTTTTTGGGGAAAACAGTTTCCAGATTTTTACCGCCTGCAGACGTGGGGAGTTCAACTGGCAAGCGAGCAGACCGCCTGTGAAGAATCTGCATTTGACGAAAAACTCCTCTGCTGGATTAATGAATTCTGCTTTTACAGACCTCTGTTAAACTGGGGTGATCAGCTGCAATCAATGAAAATGCAAATCATTCTGCTGTCTTTTTGTTGCCGAGGTCATTTGAATAGTGTCGGGGGGAGGTCGTGTTGAAAATGTGACCCGGTTCAGAATCTAAAACATCTCACAGAGCTGAAGTAGCAGCGGCGGCTGCAGCTCAACGACCACATAAATGTTTTTAAAAGCTCTAATTGTTCTTTTCAGTTTTTTTGCGGCGCACATGGCAAAGACCAAACAATTTCTTCTCCTCCTCTCTGCTTTTTATGGCGGCCTTTGTAGAAATACAGAAGGCGAAAGCAGCAATGTTAATTGAGGTAAGAAGAGAGAAAAAAAGAAAAGCTCTCAAGATTTGCCAGAAAGATTCGGCGCGCTGAAAGAGAACTGCCATTTTGCGGACTTGTGGAGGGAAAAAAAACAAAATTAGGGCTGGCGGCGATGACCTCCCAGGACCCACAATTTGTCAGCGATCTGTGCGCTTTGTTGATTGAAATTTTTAATTTGGGTGTTCTTTAGACGGCCAGTGAAAGGGCATTGTCGCCAAGAGATGAACTCCCCTGCTGCTGCTGCCATTCAGCGCTCAGCCCCAGCCTTTTTTTTCCTCTCCTTCCTTCAAGGGAAAAGGTGCCATGAATATGTTTTAGGGGGGGCCAAACGAGACATGAAATGGCGGATTAATTGAATCTTGTGTGAGCCTTTGGTCCTCGCAGCTGGACCGGTGCTTTAGAGAAATGCAAGGCTGCTCTAATTGTAGGGAGATGCACAAAAAGTATCCTTCAGATTCCTTCGCTTTTCCAGCGCGGACGGGAATGTCATTCAGCCGCATAATGGTCCTATTAGCTGCTTAACTCAGCGGCGTTACACGGATGGTGAGGTTTTTCATGCCTCGCCGTGTTGGGAGGTGTGTGTGAGTGTGTGAGGACTCGATGTTCATACCGAGTGTTGTAGGATTTTCTTTCTGTCTTTTACAGCACAGACAACACTGTTGTTGAGGGAGGCGAAGAGTCATTTTTAGCCTTTGTGTCCTGTCAGTTTCCTGAAAATAATGAAATATTGCTTTTTTATCCCCCACCTCCCCACCCCTGCAGCAACAGTACCACTCCAAAATCGATGTTCTGATTGACGATTCATTCAAAGAAATGATTTCCTCCCTCGTCACAAAGGTAAAATGTCTCATTATCCAATCAAATCCTCTCAGCGGCTGTTTACACTCACTTTTATATTTTTTGATTTTCTTTTTTCTGCACAGGAGGAGTGGGGTCAACTCTTACTCTTATTAGTACCCATGACAGGTTTTTTTATTATTATTTATTTACTCCTTATTTTACTCTATGGATTACATTTCCCTTTTTTATATCTTAAAACTTGCTAGCAATTATGATAGATTTACACTTTTTCTCCTCTTATGTTTTTTTTTTTTTTTCTTATTTTTACTTTGATATATTTATGTTTTTTTGGAATTGTTCATTTTCTTTTTTTCTTTTACTTATTATTTTGTCTATTTTTTTCGGATTTACACTTTTTACCCAGATTTTTCTTTTTTCAATTGTTTTGTTTCTTATATTTACTTTTTATATATTTTTATTTTTGTCTTTTTTCTTTTTATTAATTATTGTCCTTTTTATTATAATAATTGTTTTTATTTTCATTTTTTATTATTTTTCATTAATTATTTTATTTTTAAATGGGTGGTTAAGCTTTACTTTGATAGTGACATGATAGATTTGTTCACCTTTTATTTACTACGTCGAATTTTTGTTTTGTTTCTTGATTTGATTTAGTTTTTATTACATTATACATATATATATATATATTTGCTCTTGCTCGTAACTATGGTGGGTATATGTTTTTTGTTTCATAAAAACTTGATTTTAGAAAATGCTTGAAACAAGTTGAAATGTTCTGACTGCACTTGCACATTTTTACACTTTTTGTTTAATAAAAATAAAACTCATTTAAAGACGAATTACATTTGTGTAGGATGAGAAGTTTCTAAAAACTACAAATGACGGAAACATTAAGGCAGTGAATTGTTATTGTGTGTCTCCCCTCTGTCTGCAGTTTGCCGCTGTTTTAGACGGCGTCCTCTCCAAGCTCTCGAGATACGATGAAGGGACATTCTTCTCTTCAATCCTCTCTTTCACAGTGAGTAGCCTTCTTTTTGTTCCTGGAAACAGAGAGCGCAGAGCTGTTTCTTTCACCGCTCACAGAGGCAACCTGTTATTTGCTGGAAACCAGATCTTCCCAGCTGAACTTCAGTGTCATTCTTCTTCTTCTTCTTCTTCTTCTTCTTCATCTTCTTCTTCCCCTCCTCCTCCTGCCTCCCCCCCTGAAAGGTGAAAGCAGCTGCCAAATATGTGGAAGTCCCTGTGAGTCCGTCGATCTGCCTGCTGTTTTGTTATTCATCCTGTCCGTCACAGTCGGTTTCCATATTTGTGTTTCCATCCGCATTCAGACAGTCGAAGCGTCGAGTGGAAGATAAAGCTGCCTGGAAATGCAAAGCGGCCGCTCTTTGCATTCAGCCTCAGCCATGTGCTTGTTGAGTTTTTGTAAGTTTGTCATCGTACCGTGTTAAACATGTGTGAAAGATAAAGAGGGTTTTTATTCCATCTGCGGCTCCAGAGCCAAAGATCACACAACAAGCCTAATTAATTGCACTCTTGTCCTTGGAGATGTGTTTTGCTGAAGTGTCGCTTTGTGGGCGGCGGCGTTCGGGTGTCGAGCGGTTAATGAACGACGGCGATGTGGCAGAGATCAGAGGCTGTGGCGAGCGAGCGGGAGGAGGAGGCGGTGGCGACGTGTACGATGCCGGAGTTAAAGTGTGGAGGTGATGAGGCGCTAACGTTTTGGCGGCGTTCAAGGTGTGAAGGAGAGAGAGGTTCAATCTCCAGAATTAGATCTCACAAAGAGGAGGTGACCCCTCACTTACTAAAGTGATTAACGGCTCAAAATTAACAAAGTACAATTCCTCTGTGATTTGGGTTTTTGCACGTTTTACATTTTCCATCTCTTTCATATGAGTTCTGGCAGTTTTCAAAAGCGTCCGCTGGGATTAAAGATATTTAAAATCAGTTTTCCAAACCTCTCAGGCTTCAATCCAAACGGCACGAAACACTGAGGAGGAAAATTAATACATAAAAAAAGGAAAGTGAATTTATTTTTCCTGTCTTGCTCAGAGTAGTTTGGCTGTAGATTAAATGTTTTAGACGTCTATAATAAAAATACATTTCCTATTGAATGTGACAAAACAAGTTGATATTGATACTCTCGGTATCTGGAGAAATTGCATCGATATTGAACGATTCTGCACCTCACAGTTTACATCCATCTGGTGCCAATGTTCAGTGGCAGTGCAGGAAGTAGTGTGTCCTTCATGTACAGAGGAGGAAAGTGAGGGCGGTGCATGACGTTCATGCACGAGGCCAGATTTCACATCCCGTCATAGACCTGCAACTAAAATTCTGTTTTGTTTTTTTACGTTACCACAAGCTTTCAGTGACCTAAAAGGAATAATTCAACATTTTTGGAAATGTTACTTTATTACCGAGAGTAGATGAGAAGATTGATACCACTCTAATGACAATGGATTCTTTAGGTTTTCTAGTTTCATATGATACCAGTATCTCCACACTAGCTTTAAAACCAAGCCCGCTACAACCTAAAAATTGCCAATTACGTTAATGCGTTCAAGAAATTAGTGGTGTTAAAACAAATTTGCGTTAACATGTTATTATCGCATGAACTTTGACAGTCCTATTATATACATATTTTCCTGTTATTGTTTGTTTGTTTACTGCATACATAAGTTGGCCTTCCATTTTCTTTTATTTGTTATTTAAAATGACAAAACTATTGTAGAAGTCCTTGGAGAAGTAGTTCTGTCCCCTTATTTGTATTTTAATTAGCATCTAAATGAATGCTAATCAGAGTTCTGAGATCCTCCAAACAGACTGTAGTATGTACAAAATGATAAAACGATATATGCAAGATAATGATATATTCATATGGACAAAATTACTAAATTAAGAGTACAGAATAAGTATATTAAATGCAGACATAGTACTTCTTGTAGAATGATTCCTGCGTTTTGTATTTTTGGTAAGCACCAGACTGAAACACAGATGTGGGAACATCCCACAATGAGTCATTGAACAGCTGAGATAAAGAGCAGCACAACAATCTTACCTGACCTCCTTAATCCTCTGCCCCGCCGCGGTACCTCTCACCTATCCCATCATGCTCTCTGGTTCCCGTCCAGACTTCCTCCCCCCCTGAAATTATAATGTAACCGCTACCTTGGCCTTTTTGGTCTTTTGTGTGGAGGGAACCTGACTCAGGTAAGCCTCTTCTCCAGGTGGGAAGACGAGCAGGGGGGGGCGGGGCCTCAGAGCTCCACCCCCCCCCACACACCTTGTCACGAAGACATGAAGCTTTCACTCTCGAGTGTTTACATTTTGGAGACTTTTCTTTCTCTATATTTCAGAGGGAAACACTTTTTTTTATTACATTTATCTGACAACTTTTACTTTTCCAATAAACATTCAACATGAGGAACCTTTTAGGAACTTTGACACGTTTCAGTTTGAACTTTTAGAGAGTTTATTCTACCAGGGCAAGCTTTTCTGTCTTTCTTTCTTCCTTCTTCAATGGATATAAAAGCATGAACTGGTGTTTTCTTTACCTGACTATGAAAGTATACTCAACTTTTACTTGAACTTTACCTTTCAATAAACTGTAAGGTGCATTTTATGATCCTGAGCGCGTCACGGCAATAATGACGCCCTTAAAACATTAAGGCCTTTTCTACATGTATACAGATATTTTTAAAAACAGATATTTTCCCTTCCGTTTAAAAAAAAAAAAATTTCCACTCGTCCCTTCATTTTACAAAATATCTCCGTCCACACTCGAACGCAATAACGATGCTGGCCGTAATATTTACAGGAGGAGAGGACTTCATCGTTCCCAAACGCTCTGTTTTACACATTCACACAGCGATACAGCGTAACAAGAGTTTTTAAAAATCTGCAACTTATAAGGCGTTTTCAAAAATATCCGTTTTTTGTGACCCAAAAGTGTGTTTGCATGTGGACTAGAGGCCGAAACGTAGAGGGAAATATCAGTTTCTAAAAATATCTGTATACGTGTAGACGGGTTCTAAATGTCCCGTCACCTCCCTCCAGTTGTATCAAGCAAGACCAGAATGATGCTGCAGGCTCCTCATTATTCATCATCATTTTAGATTTGATCAGCTTTAGTCAATTAGCAATAGTTTCGTGAGTTAGCTAATTGGATTGGGGGAGTCTGACCTAATTTGTAGACCCTAATTAAGACATCAGGTCGGGGGGGTTGAAACTGAGGCTGCAACTTGTGATTTTTTTCATTGTTGATTAATCTGTCGATTATTTTCTAATCGATAAGTTGTTTGGTCAGTAAAATCAATCAGTCGATTAATCTATCAGTGTTTCCCAAAGCCCAAGATGACGTCCTCAAATGTCTTGTTTTGTCCACAACTCAAAGTTATTCAGTTTACTGTCACAGAGGAGTAAAGAAACCAGAAAATACTCACATTTAAGAAGCTGGAATTAAAAAAATACTCACACTGATTAATCGATTATTAAAATAGTTGGCGATTAATTTAACAGTTGACAACTAATCTATTAATCGATTAGTTGATACAGACGCTCCTAAAGGGGACTATACCGTATCTTAACCTTGGCGAGGGTTGCGAGTGTCACACCATCATACAAGTCCCTTCGCGGGAGTCCCATGCGGCAGGTTTCACATGTCCTTGCACACCTGACATTATCTAACTACGTGGATGGGCGGAAACGTGATATTTCAATGCCAGATTTTTGGAGCGTATCGGTTGGTCACGAGGAGAAACCCTCACTGAGTATAAAAAATCCCTCGTCACGATTCCGCGTCAGCTCATGTCGGTACGACTGTGCAGAAAGCATAACCCAGGTTTCACTCCCATCATTGCAGTGGCTCGCGTCCTCATTAAAGTCTAAGCTCGCGTGTCTCGCAAGCAAATGGAGACGCTGTGGATTAATATCAGGAGCTAGCTAACAGTAGCTAGTTTAAAGCAGCAGGGGGTAGAAATGGAGCAAATATGATTAAAAAAAGTTATTTTTATAAAACCATCACTATATCCTGACAGTAGTGCATGAGACAGGTAATCTGAAAAAAATCATATGCCTCTGTGTCCTCCGGTGCTCCTAACGGCATCTGCAAGATTTCACAGACCGGAGGAAAACAAACAATTAGAGCAGATCTGGAGCCTGCCGTCTCTGAGCAGCTATCAACGGTCAAACTAGGCAGCGCTGATCAAATTTGAATCAATATTCTGTTACTGTAATGCTTATTTCTCTCCTCAAATGTTTTCAGAATCATCTTGTAGTGTACTGTTTCGCTGTAAAATGAGAAAGTCTGTGACCCGGCAGCCATGTTGAGAACAGTTGAGGAAATACCAAGCACCGCCCACCAGCCGGAGCACAGCCAATAGGAACGCTCTCTCTCTCTGAAATGACCTGTGATTGGCTTAAGTCTTCCATTAAGGGCTAGATTTTTTAAAGCCTGAAAACAGAGACATGAGGAGGTGCAGAAGTCTAGTTTTCTCTCAGAACACTTGAATTACAATATGCTGAAAGGTTATTATGGAATTTTTGCCCACTGTGCGTTTGGGACTAGCGCTATCCATTACACCCACGTAATTAATTCAGTCTGGTCTCGTATTGCAAATTTTTGACAAGACTTCTGCTTGTAACGTTTTTTATCGGATGACGGATTTACAAAACGCATACAAAAAATGTGGACTTGGTGTGCAAAGATCTTAAGGATTGTTAAGACTTCAGTTCACTGAAGCACGCGCCTGCACAGTCCCTTTGTATACTGATAAAATATGTCAGTGACACAGTTGAGCCCTGTTGAAACAAAGAGGTTTATATATATGATTTTATATTTTCCTAAAATGTCTCATTTCTTTAGTGTGATTAAAAATTACTTTAGTTATAGTGTTTATCTATTGCATCTAATGTAATTTCTCTGAGAAATGTAATGATAATTCAAAGCTCTCACCTGGTGTACAGGTGTGCAGTTGTTTATCGTGTCCTTGAATTGAGCAGTGGCCTCTTAAAAGTCCCAGTTGGCCTGTTTGACGTCCAGGACCTTCACTTATAGTGACGTATTGTAATATGACTGATAGTGTAGACGGTTGGAGTCCTTCAGTGTGTGTTTCTCACACTGACTCACACGTGTTCAGCAGGACTGACGTGTCGACGCCTGCTCAGCCAAGACGCCAGTGACTGACAGCCACACATGCTCGTATCAAACATATGCAACGCTGGCAAAGCTGAAACACAAACATCGGGAGAATGATCATCATCGCTGGCTCTTCACCATCTTTAACATAACACAGTCCTGCAGAAAAGCATATTAAAACATATATTAACTAGCTCTGGTCTGGGCGATCTGGAGGTCTGCGGGTTCAAGGCATTGACCGTGTAATCACAATGTCTCCGGTTTGAGTCTTCACGAGGACGTTTGTTTACTAAAGGATAAAAAAATGCCTCAAAAACTAATTCATGTTAGATTTGAAAGCAGTTAACCTGCAGGTGCCAAAGATTAAAAAAGGATAATTTGCTTTTCCATAAAAAAGCAACAGTGTTAAACGGTTTGAAATGTTTTATTAAACTACACATTCACTTAATGTGCACTTTAGTCGCTGTTTAACCATTTAATTTGGACAAAATGTGATTTTCAAACATTTTGCATGTGATGCTTTCACATATGAAAACATTTTGAAATCACTAATGGACACATGAACATTTCACATTTGCAATATCATAGTTCACATGTCAAAAAAGTCCTGTTTTACCAGGTTAAGTATAAAACAAGTTTATAAATTTGATGGGTTTTTTTATTGCCTTTGGATTTATATATAATGCTCATGTTATGGCATGTTCTCTGTCTTGTTTATTTATATTGTATGATGAAGTTAGCTTGTGTCTTGGAGAAGGAATGTATGAATTAAAGCTGCAGTTGGCAGTATATTTTTGGCATCATTGGGCAAAACTTCCATAATAACCCTGAGAGAAAACTAGACTTCTGCACCTCCTCATGGCTCTCTTTACAGGCTTTAAAAAATAGGAGGACTTTGACCAATCACAATTTCTGTGAAATCCTGCAGATGCCTATGGGAGCACCAGATGACACAGACGAACATGATTTTTTTTCAGATTACCTGTCTCGTGCACTACTGTCAGGATATAGTGTCCGTTTTCTAAAAATCATATTTGCTCCATTTCTACCCACTGCTGCTTTAAATCATCAATTAATTAATCAACAGAAAATTACCAAATGTACATTTGCATAAGCGTCTTGAGATAACTTCTGTTGTGATTTGACGCTATACAAAAATAAATTGAATTGAATTGACTAACGGTTCAATCAATCATCCAAAAATAGAAATATTATCTGGTGAATGTTATAAATATAAATTATAAATACTTTATTGATCCCAGGCTGGAAATCGGGACGTTACAGTTGCTCTTGTATAAACATAAAGAAATGTAAATAGAAATAAAGGAGTATGTAACATGTTAATTATTTACATGCTGCTACAGTATAAACACAATATATGTAAGATATATAAGTACTAAAATTACAAATAAGAAAATAGAATATGAGTTGTGCACAAATATTTTGCATTAAGACGTGCAAAATATAACAAATAACCACAGTGCAAATAAATAAATGCAAAATGCTGAGAAGGAGGATCTATTAAAGTGTGTTGAATATAAATGCCAGAATGATAAAAATAAGAATTAAATAAGAGTATTTCTTGAAATGTACAGTATAAATGCAGCATTAATGACAGTATGGCATAGTTTGGTATGACGGTTGACAGTGTGGTCTCGTTGTGCCTTTTGGGGGTTAGAAGTCCAAGGTGCCCAAAACTTTTGAAATTTGCCACCATAAGGGCAAAACCTTTTATCCCTACTTTAGTAGTGGTCAAACAGTGAGCGGGGGTATGTGAGCCATGCTCACTTCTGCCTTGTTAGTTGCATCTGAAGTCTTTATTGTGCATTAACACTGACAGTGGATGGGCAGTGACGTGTTGTAATTTAGCATCATAAACAGTTATTTTGTATTAAAGAGGCACTTTACGCTGTGACGTGTCGTGCAAACACATATTTGTACACACACAACGTGCACCTGGTAGAAGTGAAATGAATCCCGGGCAGGAAACGATGCCGGTAGCAGTGTGTAATTACCTGGCATTTCACCGCCTTCCTCCCCCGCTAACCGCTCATTATCAACAGGCCTCTTCCCCCCCACTTCAATCCTCTACCCCTCCCTGTCTGTATCCCAACACGAACACCGCTTAATTTTACACTCTCAATTTTTTTGTTGTCAAATGTTGATGAGCAACCAGGCGGCCATTATCCCGGCGCGGAGGGGATTACTGGTGTTTGGCTACAAGTGAAGAAACAGTGGAGCAGAGAGGGCAGAGCGTGACAAGAGCACTGAGCTGCTTGTATGTGTTTTTTTTTTTTCTTTCTGTCTTTCTTTCCTGTCGTGTTAAAGTCTTAATCTCGGTGGCTGGAACTGTGCCGGCGTCTCCGATCTGTCACGCTGCTTTGTCACCTCGTCAGAACGAGAGAAAAGAGAGGTAAATGATTGAGACTAAGCCTTAAGGGGATGGACGGGGGGAAATTGATGTCTCAAGTGACAACAAGGGCAGTAATATGTTGCCAGTGACACACACACACACACACAATCCTGAATGTTGTAGTACAGATTTTTCTCTCGCTTTGATCCGGTCCACACTGCAGATACATTTCTGGAAGTTGATCTAATTCACTCCGTTTTGGTGGTCAGACATATACTCGGTTTTGTTTAAATGATACCCAGCCCGATGGGATCATCAACATCCCACTGCAGACGTCCATCCTGCTTCTTTAGTGTTGATGGAAAACTTTGTGAAAATGGTAGAGAAACGTTAGGTGTGGACCGAAAACCTCTGACATTCAAACACAGTTTTGAAATGTCTCTGCATCAATGTGGACATGACCTGGAAGTGTCTGCTGCTGCAACAGATCAGAGACAACATGACAAGGACTGTAACACACCCGGTGAGACACGCGTGGTTCGTTCTCGTCAAGATTTCTGATCGTCATTCGACGATCATCCTCGATCTGCCGGACTCTCACTCCAGAGGATTATGGGGATTCTGACAGGCCTGCCAATCACTGGGCCCGACCCCTCCTCTCTCTAACACTCACACCACCCCTCCTTTCCCCACAAACACACACTCCAGATCCCCTCGCAGCCATGTGACCCCACTTTAACCCCTGGTATCTGCAGGTTTTCTTGTCGAGCGGTCTGTCTGAATTATAGCTGAGCGCCTCTGACTGATCTCAGTCTGTCACTTGCTGTTCGAGGCCTCTGAAACAGCTGCTGGGACAGTTTTGATCAGAAAACATTTGACTTTCAACTATCAGAGAATTTCCACTATCTTCTCTTCAATGTTACCAGCAATGCAGAAAAAGATTTTGGTGTTTTTACTTGAAAAAATTACTTGAGGGATTAATTTATTATCAAAATAGTTGCCGTTTGAATCAACTTATTATTTCAGCTCTACTGCGTCAAGTGTCTGTGTGGGTGAACGTATTCACACATGTAAGTGTGCATCAACTATATGGACCATCACAGACATTGGCCAATGATAAAAATTGATGTCCAACATACCCTTGCAGACAGAGTACAGTTTGTGTTTTTTTATTTGCACCCATTCACCAAGACAACATATCCTCATGCAATGGTTCGTATGATATCCTACGAAAAAGTTATTCCTCCTTTTTCGTGCGTTTTCCTACGAATGTCCAGCAACACGTGTCAATTTTCGCTCATTACATGCTTACAGGCTTTTCAAAATAAACTTCCGTCTTTAAAGGAAACTATTTGGTTAGTTTTAGGAAAAGATCGTGGTTTGGGTTAAAATAACTCCGGAAGTGGCGTTACTTAAAGAAACTGTGTGTAACATTTCAGGGGATCTATTAGCAGAAATGGAATATAATATTCATAACTATGTGTATAATCACCTGATAATAAGAATCGTTGTGTTTTCGTTATCTTAGAATGAGTCCTTCATATCTACATAGGGAGCAGGTTGTCTTCACAGAGTCCTTCATGTTGCTCCACCATGTTTCTACAGTAGCCCAGAACGGACAAACCAAACACTGGCTCTAGAGGGAGACTTTCACGTTTTTACGTTACCTGAAAGCCACCATAGTTTTCCAACACGCTTTTGAAACTGCGGTAACGTGAGCTGCCGAGTGCTAAACCGTGGTACCGCCAGCCGCCGTCTCACTTCACTTGCTCCTAAAGTAGTGTTATTATGGTAAGTATGGCCGCAGTTACCGCAGTTTTGGAAAGGGAGGAGTGAACGGAGGGGTACTCAGCTGGTTGCAATCTGCAACCACACCACTCGATGTCACCAAATCCTACACACTGTACCTTTAAGTATGGAAGTTACGTGACAAATAAATCAACGTTGACTTCTGGTTTCACACGGGACATGAACAGCGGTATCCTGGGTGAAAGTTTGGTATTTTTTCACGGTTACGTGGATTACATACAAATTGATTTTGTGGGATATATACATAGAAATATACAGTACATATATATATACTGTAGCTACAAACAGTGTATGAGAACAGCCTGACCAAGAGGATCACCTTGTCAACAACTGAATTCATCCGATACAATCCTCTCCGTCACAAGATGCCACTTCTGTCGTGGTGAAACAGCATTGAGAGCGGGAGCTGCGTCTGAACTACCTGGCTGGTACGCTTTCCCACAGCTGCCTCTTTGCTTGTCAAACCACAAACCAAAACTTAGGCACTTGACAGAGGTGACATTAGGCGATGTTGTCAAGATCCAGTTCTTTTTTTCCTCCAACATTAGCATGTGACAGTTTGTGTTTCTTTTGTGTTGTCTTTGATGAGCAAAAGGTTACAATCTCAAATTCATAACCAGTCTCCAACCTGCCTTTTGCCTTTAAGTGAAGCCAAAAGGTTTCTGGGCTTCTCGAGGTTCCATTTCCTTGTTTTCCACGGGGGACCTGATGTGCCATGCTCAGCAGCGCTGTAGCAGAACAACAACCCCCCCGGGGGAAAGACGCATGCCGGCTCAGAGAAAACGGGTGTGAAAGATGTCAAAGCAATTACAATAAGCATTACGGTTGTAATCTCCCCTGACAACAGGGAGTGTGAATGAACAGGGCTTTACCCACTTCTTCTGCCTCTGGCCTCTCCCAGCCCAACACACCGCTGCTTCCACAGCAGTTAATGTTTCCTCCGGCGTAACAGCTCCAAAAGCTGCTTGTTACTCCCAACACGGAAAAGTTCGTTTTTTCTTCTTCCTCTTTTCACCCAGGAAGCAGCAGGTGATGCTGAACATTTGTTATCTGTGTTGTTGGAGTGTAAACCAGTGTTATCCTTAATGAAAAAACACTCCTAACATGTAGTCATTGACTCACATTGTTGATTATCTGCTAAATATCAGCCAGTTCTCATTCCCAGGACGTCAAATACCGAGGCTTTGTCACGGTCGTCGGCGTTCGGTACAGCTGCACAGTCACCCTTAAGAACCAGTATGAAACGCACCGGGCGTTCCATTAACTACAATGTAAACCCATCCGCGACAACACAAGAACAAGAAAGTGTCAAAAATCACGGGACTTTCACCCAGGAGACCGCTGTTCATGTCCAGTGTGAAACCAGAAGTGAACGTTGATTTATTTGTTACATAACTTCCGTACTTAAGTAACGGCACTTCCGGTATTATTTTAACCCAAACCACCATCTTTTCCTAAACCTAACTAAGTAGTTTGTGTCACGGAACTTCCGTACTTAAGTCACGTCACTTCTGGTGTGGCGTAACGTAACCGAGATCTTTTCCAAAACCTAACTAAGTAGTTTTGTTGCCTAAACCTAACCAAGTTGTTTCCTGTGAAGGTGGAAGTTTATTTTGAAAAGACTGGAGTGGAAACTGAATGAACGTTCGTCGGAAAACACACGAAAAATGAGGAATAACTTTTCGTAGGATGTCATATGAACCGTTGTATGAGAATACGTTGTTTATTTACTAGCAAGAAGAAATATTGTTTGATTATTCAAGATGTTTTCTACATTTAGATTCGATTTTTGATAATGTTTTCTTTTACTAGTTATATGTTTAGTTCATTCATTTTCTTGTTTAGTGTATTTAATTTTTGCGTAGTTAGTATTTTGTTTTGTTTGTGAATTGGGTAACACTGTAGGCACCTGCAGTTATATATGTAGGTAGGAGGGCAGGTATAGGACCAGCATGCACCTGGGTGAGTGTATGGTTTTTTACCAGAGCAAGAGAGGCAGTAATAGCCATGATTTCTCTGGTCTTTCGGTTGCTTGTTTTTGGAGAAATAAATCATAAGAAACACAGAAACTTTGCATAGACAGTGGAGTATACCACACATCCACGGTGCGTCAGTGGCCCTTTGAATTTAGTTAGATTTTTCTGACAAATGGCCACTACACAAATAAAAGCTCTTGGTTAAGAAACAATCCTTTTCAACCTAATTGATAATAAGAACAAGAATGAGTTTAAAAAACTGAACTTGAACTGGAACGTGAACTGCAAATGTAAATAAGACAAAATGAAATGGGAAATTGCCTCAGTAATAGTTATTGCAGGTCAGTGGAGGCACAATACGACTCTGAAGTCGTGTTTTGTTCTCTTCATAATTTGATCTGTGTGCAAAACTTAATGAACTACGTTCAGACTTTACAAAAACACACTGAGCTGTCTTATGTTGACCTTGAAATACTTATGACAGTAAAACTCTTAACAGAAACCAAATTACTTCCTGTACCTTGACTGATTCCTGCGGGGCTTTTGTTTGGTGCTCCAGGTGTCAACTGACACAACTCTGCACACCTGGAGTGTGTTGCAACTAAGAAAACAACTTTTTGTTAAATATTCTTTTATGTATGGCAAGAAATTGATTAATACAATTGCACATTGAAAGAGTGGTATCACTTTATAATAACCATTAAACATAAATAATTATTTATCAATGGTAAATTGTTAATTAAACTTAGTTAATAGTTATGTTACTGTTAACAAACAATGAAATGATAATTAATGATATTAACTCATTATTAGTAATGCTATAATTTCCATTATTTTATCATTAGTTTGTGTAATATGAAATAATTGGTTTATAAATTATTAGGGTTGTCAGTCGATTAAAATATTCAATCGCGATTAATCACTAATTAATCGCTAATTTTTTATCTGTTCAAAATGTACCTTAAAGAGAGATTTGTCAAGTATTTAATACTCTTATCAACATGGGAGTGGGCGAATATGCTGCTTTATGCAGGTATATATTAATAATTAGAAATAAATTAACAACACAAAACAATTACAAATATTGTCCAGAAACCCTCACAGGTACTGCATTTAGCATAAAAAATATGCTCAAATCATAACATGGCAAACTCAAGCAAACCAAAATTTTGCGTAAATTTTTGTTAGCTTGAACAAGCTAGTATGACATGGGTTGGTACCAATGGATTCCTTACAGGATGTGAACACGCTCTTACAGAAGCTAGTGGAAGTGACTTTCTGTGCATTGTTATATGTTTTTCCTGTTGACATCATTCAGGGGTCTGTTCCATCTCACTGTACTGAGAAACTGCTGCTAAATTTCAAGCTTCACTGTTCTGTATGTGTGCAGCCAGACTGCTGATTGGCTTCTACTGTAGAATGAAATTAGCTTATTAACAGCATGGATGAAGTGAGATGTGCACCATGAACACCAGCCATGTTTACATATTCAGTTTGTTGTGACATCGTTTTCTTAATGTTCAGCCTCCACCGTCCTGCAGTCGTCCTCATTCCTGTGTGTTTCCTCTCTCCTGCAGAAACCAGGGATGGATCTGGCCGACACCTACATCACCTTCATACGGCAGAACCAGGACATCCTCCGAGACCGCGTCAACGACGAGCAGTACATCGAGAAGGTGTTCGATGTGAGTGCTGATTCTGGTTCCTAAAGACAATTCCAGTTTATCACAACTTGGGTCTTGGGTGAGATGTGCGAACACGGTGACGTCAATAAAAGGAGGTCAGACAATCAGACAGGTTGGAAGCAAACCGTTTATCCGGACGATCTAGAGCACTTTATTTGGAGATCAAACTGAAAGTGAGCACACCTGAAATGTCAGTAATAATCCCTCACTGGACAGGAAACCAGTGTGATCACAAATACAGTGAGTACGCTAGGTCAAAGATGAAACAGGAAGGCAGTCTGCAAACTGTGATGGATACTTGTAACGCATATGACATGGCTGTATCCATTCATATGAGACAGCTGTTACAGATTAATCTCTGGTTGACATTAGTCAAGTTTCCATCCATATTTAGCACAAATATTAAATGAACAGTCGTGTTTTCATTACCTTAAAACGAGCCGTTTGCACCCAAGGTGCACTGCACAAAATGTGACACTCACATGCTTTCTTCCGATGGACAGGCGGGTCTATTACACGCTTTGCCGTGAGACTGGGCTGTCTAATAGGATGAAATGATGAAGTGATGACATTTTGGACAGACATGGATGTAAACTGCAACTTGACTGGTTGGCGGAGGCATACAACCGTGAGGCGGCGGTAATTGTAGATATTTATTAGTTTAGTGTACGGATTGGTCAACAGGGCAGCAATCAGTCAAACTGATTTTAATAACCACAACACTAAGTACTTGAATTTTGCACTAAAACAGGTCCTTACAATTTGAATATTTAAATTGCTACCACATTCAAATGAACCAAATTCCCCCAAAAAGCCAGCCCTATAGAGCACACCTGTGCCTTGCCATGTACACATGGGAAAAGCAGTTTACAGTTCTACTTCTCAAGGCCCAAACACATAGAAAGCTGCACAAATACAACATGTCAAAAACTGAGGATAAAACAGGACATCAAAATAATGCAAACATATCAGAAATAACAGCAAGAAAGGAAAAACGAAAGTGCAGCACGTACAACCTTCAAACATATCGGTAAACTCCATCTACAGGAAAAAAAACTAGAAGGCAGTGAATTTTTGCAGATGATATAAAAATCACCTTAATTTCTACTTGACTTAAAATATGATGTGACAACTAGATTAAAACGTGCTTTTTGAGTGTTTGCAGAGACATGACACATCAGCCATGACCTGCTGGAAATGAAATGAAACATTTAGAACGGTGCTTTTTGTGACAGAAACCAAATGAAACTGGAAGGAGGTTAATGGAAGCAGTCACGGCTGTGACTTTCCTTCCGTCAGCTGACCGTTAGCTCTCCTGCAGAGGATCTGAGCACGAGGACGTGAAAACAGAATAATGGTCCACAAATGATTTTCCTGTCGGATTCACCTGTGAGCTGCGTTCAAGGCCTCGTCGTCAGACAAAACCACAGTGAGAAGGAACATTTCTTCTCGCTCAGATAAACACTGCAGGAACACAAAGAGTCTCAACAATGATCTGTTGTTACGCTGTTATATGCTACAAAATCTTAAAGCCGGTCAAGCACAAATACAGACATGTTGTTTCCACTCGATTGTAACGTCTCTAAACACGTCTTTGCTCCAGTGTGTCTTTCACTCAAACACAAACTGATATTGATCTCCAGTATTCTCTTCCTTCTCTCCGTCTTAGTTTCTCAGATATGCTGCTTTCTATGGAGGACAGAACCTACCAAAATAAAAAAATAAATCAATCAATCAATCAATAAATAAATAGCTATCTGGCTAACATATAATGGATTTTTGCACATTGACCCATGCTCTGACCCCATGTCTCATTTGCATAATGAGGCAGAGATGTATAAAGAAAATAATAAAGAAATTAAATTTGGGTAAATAAATAAATACATAAATAAATAACAAATAAATGCAAAAATTAATACATTTGAAAATTAATAAAACATAAATAAATACAAAATAAATGCAAAAATAAATAAATTTGAAAATTGATTAAAAAAATAGATAAATGCAAAAATAAAATAATGAATTTGAAAATTTATAAAAATAAATACATGAATGAATAAAAAACAAAATTAAACAGAAGAGCAAAAAATAAGGGAATTAATACAAAGATAAATAAATAAAGAAACAAATTGTAACAGAAATATCAATTTATGTCACATTTTATCAATTAATTAATGGCTACATTATTTTTAATATTATTTTTGCTATATTTAATGACATATTTATTTATGTATTTATCGAGTCATTTATTTATTTATTCATTTAATTTTTACTTTGGCAGGTTCCGCCCTCCATAGCTTTCTGCTCATAAACAATATGCTTTGAGTTTGCTTTTTAGGATTATCAAACAGCTCTCAGATCTTTAGGATGCTGAGCAACTCTTTACCTGCCTCTGTCCGTTTTATTTCAATCTTCACTGTTCCCCCAACATATCCTCTTCACCACGGCTCCCAGCGGTCACCGTCTTCCCTCTCTGCACTCGATTTCCTGCTCATCAGAGCTTTTTCTTCCCTGTAGCTTTAGGAAATACATTTATGGATTCCCTCCAAAATGCTGATATGAGTCTCTACCTTTGCTTTTGTTTTAATTTGTCAAAGCCGTCTGCAGAATGTAAACGTTCATGATGCATTAAGATGGTGCCGTTCTTTCTCTTATTTGACGGGTTTAGCGACGTCCCCGTTTATCGCTGTTTTTCTCCCAGTAGCTGGACCTCCAGTTTGGTCATGCGTTCCCATTAATACAACATTGGTGGGCCAATGGCTAGCTCACAGCCACCACTCTGCACTGCTCTCATACGGCGGTTACAGCTGATAACGCCGTCCCAACCGACGCCACCGTCGCGGAAGCGTAGCAATCACCCTTCGGTTCCTCCTCAGGTTAATACTATTATCTCTGTCAACACTGTTGTCATTGATAGAGCTGTTAGAGCTGTTTGCACCGTTAGCTACGAGCCGCTGGCTCAGCCGTCGCCATGTTGAGAGCTGTGCCGAGGCAATAGAAATTATCCCAATCTCACATTTAGCACCTTTAGCAGCTAGTTAGGTGTAGTTAGCTAGCCCAACTTGTTGCATTGGCTAACTGAGGGGTTTCATTTAGTTTTTAGTTTCCTCCACCTTGGTTAAGTGTGTTTATTTTCACCCATGGCATGTGTGTGTGCCGAGAACGGGTGAAATCAACGCAGTGAATTACACAAAATCCGACCAACATACTGACTGTCTCTCTCACCCGCTCTCTTCTTTATCGTCTTTGGCTGGAGATAAATTAACGGAAAGCGGCCGATGCCGGAGATTTGCGGGCCTCTCTGAACGACGGGGAGAACAACTTTAAGCCCAAAAGAAAACATGTAAACGAATCACAGTGCAGCCTGGTGCGGTGGCGGTGCTGGGAATGAGGCGAGTGCGGCCGGTGCTGTTGGACGGTGAACCTCCAATACGTCCCGAAACTACATTTCAAACAGCTGACCTCGGCAACATGTCTATCCGTCCCCGGTGCGCTGTGGCCAGCGTGCGGTGGTGCGGCTCCTCGGTGCAGCAGCAGCCAGACGGCCGCCTCGCCAGGAGGAGACGGTAAAAAAGTAATCGTATGTGCCGGTCTGATGAATGAGGTCTTATTGTATCGGATCTTTTCATGAGATACATGGTGCCTTCAAATGCTGTCGTGTTTACCGTGTTCACGAGAAGAGTCCATATGAACACCCCCCTCTTGTGGTATTCACAACCTCGTAAGTGGTAAGTTTCTGAAAGCTCCGAGTTCACAACTTGTGACATGTTTGTTGACGTTGTCAGAAATGGAGGAGGCCTTGGAAGTTCGATGCATAATAAGTGAATTTATTGTAATTTTAGTCATATATTGTTTTTCTTTGTAATTTTATGATATTGCCGTTGCTTAGCAGCGACGCTCTCACGACTTAACCACTTGAACGCCATACATATTGTGTACACAACTTCCCGTGTTGTAAACATGAGCTCACGAGTTCCATTTGAAGGCACCAACAGAGTAAATGCTTGTATGGAAGCACACCTGGCAGATAAAAACCTTTACAAATGGAGCTCACAGTCAGGTGTTTGTTGTGTTGGTGTGAGGTTTGATTCTCCAGTTTCAGAGCAGCAGCAGGTCGTTTTGAGGCTGAAAACACCGACTGCTTCTGTTGACCTGTTTATCACTTAGGAAACACCGAGAGCTGTCGACTCGCTCAGCGGGAGTCGCAAACACACCAGATCCATCCCTCCATCCAACGCTGTCCCGTTTTCTTCACAGAATTCAGATTTATACGAATATTTTAGCGCACGGTTGCCAAACACGCCTCAGCTCACCGTCGTGAGTCAATGCAGCGGACATGGCAGCTCAGACCTTCGTACACATTAGCAGCACGAAGCCGAGCGATGGATTTCTGCCACCCGCCGCCTCCTCTGAGGGTTCAGGGTATTGTGGCTGAGGCTCGAGTGTGTGTGTGTTAAAAGAGTGTGTGTTTGAGGGGGGGTGATGAGAATGAGTCTAATGGAGCTCAGAAGCGCCCAGTCATGCACCGAGGAGGAGGTGACGGCGGGGCCTCGAAGTGTCTCCGCTCAGCCCTTCAACATGTACCACACACACAAACAAAGAAAGTAAACCATGTGTTCATACAGCAGCACCAGGCCTCCCGCCGGCAGCATTATGGGTATGCAATTGTCTTGTTTACGAGCGTGTGAGCGAGTCTAAGTCAAATTCTGGTAAGGCGTCTTTTCTTTAAGCAGAAGGTTTGTCGACACGGACGGATGTAAAGAAGAAGAAAGAGGCTGTTAGAGGGAGCGGACATGTGGGGCGTCAGCACGCAGCTGCAAACACACTTCTTTTTTTTTCCTGCGTGTGCATGCTCACATGTGCCTGTCGGTCTATTTGTGTACAAGTGCTCACCAGGGAGCGTCTTTGTGTGGATGAGGAGTGTAATGCATGCCCTCACACACACACACACAAACACACACACACACAGCTCCATCCTCTTCACATTAGCAGCCTGATCACCTTTATGAAGCAGCTGACAAGGACGAACCTGCTGTAAAACAACAAACGTGGATCTCTTAACAAGACGTCATTTAATCTCAAATCAGCCTCTTTTTTTTTTTAAACTAGATAAAATATTATAGATTATGCCGCTTTGTCTTGTCGCAGTTTTGTTTTCATTCAGGATTTTTTATTTTAAATCGGAGTCAGTGTCTTGACACAAAACATTAAATTAAGATGTATTTTTAGTTTTGCTACAGGGCATAATTTTTTTCTGTTGCAGTTTTATTTATAGTCGACATTAGAAGTGTCGCAATATACCGGTATTGACGATAACTGTGATATTTAAAATGAAAAATATTGATATAATGTTAATAATACACATGATAATATCGTGTAAATAATCCAGCGCTTCTTAAATCATTTTATATATTTTATTATTAGATTATATTTAGATTTGATAGATAGATAGATAGATAGATAGATAGATAGATAGATAGATAGATAGATAGATTCTTGTGTTACAGCATCAGATTTTAAATCGGCGTCAATGTCTTGACACCAGACATGAATAAAGCAGATTGTTGTACAAGAATCAAAGAACGGACGTGAAAAAAATACAAATAGTTTCATCTTCTTGGTATTCCTTTTGAGAAAATTTTAAAATTTTAACACTCAATTTAGGGGCTTTGTTCCCCAGGACAAAATGCATTTTTATTTTTACTACAGTGCATCATTTTTCCTGTTGCAGTTTCATTTATAGTCAGCATTAAGGGTGTTGCAGTATGCCGGTATGGATGATAAGCGATATCTAAAAATGTAATCATGTTAATAAATGCACATACGATAATATTGTGTAAATAATCCAGCGCCGCCGCCTCTTAAATCATTTTATATATACAGTTATGGTTACAGACTCTCCACCTCCCTACACTCATATTTTGAGTGTTATATCATTTACCTTTTCTTTCTTCAAATATTGCGATAATATCGTTATTGTGAATTCTTTTGGCCACGATAATCGTGCAATGAAAACGTGATATTGTGACAGCCCTAGTCAGCATCTTGAAACAACACCGTATGAAGATCTCAGCACTACAATCAAGAAAATAGTAACACCTAAATAGTCTCATCTCACTGAAATATAAGATTCTAGGACTTTTTAATAGTTGATTACTTTTGATTTTAGCAAAATGACTACACCAAAACCAGTGTGTCAAATGTTGAAATGACATCATTACTGTGACACCATCAGGAAACCTCCCTCCATTCATCATGTAGAAATTGTTTCTGACAGGACTAATGCCGACCCACAATGCCGTGCACACCTCCCCCCCATACATTCCCTCCATCTGTTTTCACTTTTGTCCTCTAATCAGCTCAATTAAGGAGCATCTTCGTACTCAATTTCCACGACAGTTAACGCGCCTCACGAGGCAACCGTCAGGCAGCTGATTAGCCGCTCTGAGGAAGCTCGCCTCCAAGAGTCTCGAATAAATGTTTCATTGAGCGGGTGAAGGGTGGAGGAGGAGGAGGAAGGAAATCAGAAGAAATCATCCAGCAAATATCATCCAGTAATTTCAACATCCTCGAGCATCTGTTAACTCAGAGCGCGAGACGATTGTCAGCGAGCTGATTAGCATACAACTCGAATACCAGCGTAAAAAGATTTGGTGTGGAGAGAGAGGAGATGATGGAGGAGGAAGGGAGGATGATAAAAAAAGGAAGCTGGAACGGCTAAACACAGAATAGAATAAAACATGTCACACGGCACATAAGGTTAGTTGTACAGCACATTTCATACACAAAGACAATTCAAAGTGTTTTACATAACGCATCAAAAACATACAAAAAAACAAATGCAACTATACACTTCATCACCTTATTTCACAAGAGAGTAAAAGTGTTGGAGTGCCTTTCTCGGATTAGTATATTCTTTCTATATTAGGTGTGTTCAAACTGAACACAAAGCAAATTTTGTGGACGTAAATTTGCTGTAGGTGGCACGAATTGAAGATGTTGACTTATTTGTATAGTAAGTATTTACTGTACTGCATTTAGCATAAAAAATATGCTCAAATCATAACAAAGCAAACTCAAGCCCAACAGGCAACAACAGCTGAGGTCAGAGGTCAATGGACCCCTTTGGCCATGCCAGGTTTACCTCGTCAAAATTTAGTGGAAGATATTTAACATCCTTCGCGACAAGCTGGTATGACATGGTTGGTACCAATGGATTCTTTAGGTTTTTCTAGTTTCATATGATGCCAGTATCTTCACTCTAGCTTTAAAACTGAGCCGCTACAACCTATAAATCACAAGTTGTGTTAATGCGTTAAAGAAATGAGTGGCATTAAAACAAATTTGCGTTACCTCGTCATTATCGCGTTAATTTTGACAGACCAAGTAAAAAATGATCATGGTTTGGCTTAAAATGGCTATGTTTGTTATGTTATTAAGCTATGGATGTAAATTAAAATAAGTGAACACTTTTTGTTTCACAAGGGACACGAGCAGCGGTCTCCTCGGTGAAAGTCCTTCGTTTGTTTGACCCGTTCACAACCACCACCTCCTCCTCCCTATGTGGACTTTTGCGGTGTATCACTACGTATCTGTGATACGTCAAAACAAACAAAATATGTTTCCCTGGAAAGGTAAACGCAAATGCAGTTTCGTTGTTGGGAATGTAATTTTTAGGAGACGGCTGCTCTGAGAGTATCTCCAAAGACCTTTTTCCCTTCCTTTCAATATGATGAATAATATGAATACACTTGAAAATCACTTTGACTGTCGAACTTGAATCATTAAAAACTTCAAGGACAAAGTGTTGGTACACTGATTAATATAAACATAAAATTACACAACGCATTGATATCAACAACCAAAAGCAAAGATGTTGACAATAAAACTACAGCTGGGAGTTTCTATCATCGAGCATCAGTGTGATGTTTGTTTCTGCTGCTAAGAAAACAACAGAAAGCCCAAATTCTGTTTTTAAAAAAGAAAAGACCAAATCTGTGAGTGACTTTTCAGATCACAAGGTAAGGCCTTTTCCAAGAACAAACTTTGTGTTTATTCTTTTTTTGACAGAAAAGAAATAAGATTAGGACCTGTGATTAAACTTGAATCCTCGTTTGAAAAGTCTACGTACATTTTCTTACATTTAGTTGGCTCTGAATGAAAATCTGCTTCATTACTTTAACATAATTAAGGAGCCAGAGTGAAGGAGGTCAGGGGTCGTTCCCACAATGGATGGAATCAAATATTTGCGTGATCCCCGAATGATCACGGACGTGTTTTGGCTTTTGTCAAGTGCATGAAATAACCTTTGGACTGTTTTTCTCTCTTAAATTGGAAGGTAATTACAGTTCTTGTCAGTGTGAAATTAAGTCTGCCGGCGGCTCTTGAAGCAGATCTGAATATTACGGGTCATTACTGTGTCAGAGCAATTTCCCTGAGCATTCTTGTTTGACTGGTAACTGAATAAAGCCACCCGTTGTGTGCATTTTACCAGCAGCGTGCTGAAAGCTGCTGTAAGTGAGGATCGCTCTTCAGGTGAGAAAAGCTGCGTTTGATTTCCCTGCAGCTATGGCCTGGTGGCAGAAGATGTGAAGGAAGAGCGTTTAATAAAATTACAAAGACGGAACCTGATTTTTTTTTTTTTTTATTTGAAGGTCAAAGCGAAGCCGTGAACTCTTCCCTTGACGTGCAGCATTCAGGAGTTTTGCATTAAATTGGCACCCTCTTGAATAAGTAAATGTTTCACGCTCTTTGAGTTTTGCCGTTTTGATGCCTGCACAGCGTTTGACCTCGTGTTGTAGTGTCGTGGGCGTGATTGAAGCGAGGCGTTTCAGAAGCTGCCAGCAAGCAAACAGCGATCTTCTGAACTCCTCTGAAGGAGAACACACACGAATGACAACCATAAACTGTCCTTGTTCGGAGAGCAGCCATTAACATAATGTCGTTTTTATTCATGTTCTTTTTAAGGATGTTTCAGCCTTGTGAAAAGAAAAACGCAGCACAGAGTTTAAAGATGCTCCTCAGGGTGTTTGCTCTTGGTTTTCTGACTTCAAAAACAGCTTGAGGATGCTTTCAGGAGGATGAATGAAGCCGCTTTCAGCTGGTTTCTGTGCTCCGGTGGTCTGAGGTCACATCCTCCATACGAGAAAAGAGTCTTTACATGTATGACTGACTCAGAAGGCCATGTTTTATCCTTTTAATGCTCCACTTTAAAGGGTAGGTTTGTTAAAATCAAGGTTTGGGTTTAATTTGTCTCATTTGCAGCTCAATTTGGAGTTATTGCTCAGATGCAATTTTTTTGGTTTGTTTGGCTGTTTACATTATTTTTTAAATGTGGCCAGTATCAGATTCCAGTGTGAACTGAACCGCATGTACATAAGAACAATAACAAAAACGTCACACGTAAACATAGAGGCCACTGAAGTCAGCGTTTACGGTTCATGAGTTATGAAAGGGGTGGAGCTAACATATAGGGGCAGGGTTATTCCTCTATCGGGGCGGCTTTGGCTCAGAGGTAGAGCAGGTCGTCCACCAATCAGAATGTCAACATTTCGATCCCCAGCTCCTCCGGTCACATGTCGATGTGTCCTTGAGCAAGACACTTAACGGCAAATTGATCCTGAGGGCTGCGGTGTGTGAATGAGTATTCAGATTAGATCCTGATGGGCAGGTTGGCACCTTGCATGGCAGCCTCTGCCATCAGTGTATGAATGTGTGTGTGAATGGGTGAGTGCTGACATGTAGTGTAAAGCGCTTTGAGTGGTTGGAAGACTAGAAAAGCGCTACTGTATATAAATGCAACTCCATTTACCATATCGACATGAAAACGTCCTCAGGACTTTTACCTGCCGTTTGAACGTAACCCTTGTGAAACACCAACATATAATCAACAATCATTTGTGTGTTTCTTGGTGAATTCCAGGATTTTAGGATCTACCACAGCTCAGTGATGAAATGAATGATGTTTTAGGCTGCAGTTCTTCCAATGTCCAATCATGTATTGAAGTGAATAGGAAAAACCCCAACTTCTTTCTACAAATACAAAGCCAAAAGTGTTTCTGTGTAACAGTTTATGGCGTCAGTAGATTTCACTTCTCCCAGTAGGAGTTTTGGTGGCAATTTGAGAATGATTTCACTTTTACAGGGCCATTTTGCCCTAAAGGAAAACGTTTGTTACAACTTGGCGTTTATTGTCATAGCTTGGGCCTTTTGTTCTATCGTTTATGATTGTGCTCACCAAATTAATAGCTGAAATCTGGGAGCGCAGTGACATCCTTAAGGCCCCGACACACCAAGCTGATGGTCTGCCGTCGGACAGTTTGGGGCCGTCGGTGAGCATCTGTCGGTCTAGTTTTTCTAGTCTGCCCATGTCTGAGGTTTCTTGGCCATTTCAGCATGTTGAATCAGTGGCGAAGCTCGTCGGTGAAAGAAATCACTCCGATTGGCTGTTCAGCTTAAACGAATCAGTGCACGAGAAGAGAAGCATGGAAAGCAAGCCAACGAGTAAAGTCAAGAGGACACACACAGAAGTCTCTTCTCATTTTTCATCTTCATCTCATCTGATCATTCCAACACACAGATATTTTCACAGCGACATGAACATCTGGAATGAAGCTAAGTGGTGAGTGAGAGTGATGTGAAAATGGTCGGCAAACGCCGCTTTGTTCATGTACGTATCATAACAACGGCTTGTATATATGCCGTCCTCGGTCTTCCTGTTTCCCTTTTTGAATGATGAATACAGACTACCGCCGCCTGCTAGCATGGAGAGTTATTTCATCTCACGTAGTGGCAGAACGTATGTGCTAACTGGCCGTGTTTGAGTACAACTTGTCGACAAAGACAAAGGCAACGTGAGGCGACGTAATGGTCAGCCTTCGTCGCAGCTAGTTCTTTGTTCCTGAAATGTTGGTAATAATCCATCATTTCACAGGAAAACTGATGTGTGACCACGAAAAATGTGTTTTTGTGTCTTACAGCAATGGTACACCGGCTCCATGAAAGCGGTGTGTGTTTGGCTGACAGACCGACT
The DNA here is from genome assembly GCF_015220745.1 of Sebastes umbrosus. Lineage (NCBI taxonomy): Eukaryota > Metazoa > Chordata > Actinopteri > Perciformes > Sebastidae > Sebastes > Sebastes umbrosus. The sequence goes on from NC_051272.1 coordinate 9,901,953, forward strand.
GGACCTGCAGCTCCACATGTACCAGCTGAAGACACTCATCAAGATTGTGAAGGTAAGAAAACACAAAACTATTCACGAGAGAACCAGAACTTCTGTTGAAAAACAACAGATTTTAGTGTTGAAATGCACAATAAAAATTGTCATTCAGATCTGACAGGTTACTTTTACCTACCAGATTCAAAGTCTTCTTTTCTACTGTTTGAAAAGAGTGGCAGTGAATCAACCTCAGACTGACTATACTGAATTAAAAAATGAATCATGTAAAACAGTCAGAACTGACATTGAAGGAGACGAAGAAAATAAAGACGAAGTGTCCTTGAAATCAGCAGCGGCAGCGGTGTGAAGAGGCGGCGAGACACGAAAGAGAAAACTGCTCAACTGTGCTGCTCGCCGCTTTTGTCTTTTCATAGTTTGCTAATGTACAGAGACGTGCGAGTTTAACTTGAAAGCAAGAGAGACAAGGAATTATAATGGCTTCTGACTGAAGGTAACAAAACCCCTCAGACGCCTCGGTCTGCCTTCTCGGTCCGACACATAAAAGACTCGGCTCGTCCTTGAGCCTCAATCTTCCCGCTTTTGTCCTTCCAAACGGCGAACGGCAGCTGCCTCCTCCCTCCCGCTCGCCACATTCCTAAGATGCTCTCTGTTTTTCCCTCCCGTCTCCTTTTACCTCATTTCCAACCCCTCCCGTCTCAACAGAAGACCTACCGTGACTTCAGGCTGCAGGGCGTCCTGGACGTCACGCTGAACAACAAGAGCTACGAGACCATCTACAACCGGCTGACGGTGGAGGAGGCCACGGCGGCTGTCAAGACGGGTGACGGCCTGCAAGGCATCAGCATGAGAGACAGCGACGAGGAGGACGATTGAACACACGTCATACCTTCGCTCGCCGCTATACTACTTGATTATCAGATCAGAACCTTCCATCGCAGATATGTCGTAGATGAAAAGTTGCACAGTAGAGGTAACATGTCATTCATCGTAGCTGAAGGTCCTGATCAGGTAAGGATGGACGCTCAGGTAGTGAACCCCCCCTCCCGTCTCCGCCTCCCGTTTACCCAACCTGTCACATGCTCATCGCCCTGACACTGCTGTACATGTTGAAACGTACACAAGTGAGAATGTACGACAAACAGGAAGTGAAGGTGTGGCGCGGACACTCTGGACGGTGCTGAGACGAACCTCCATCTCTCACCTGCAGGACAGGAAGCCCCGCCCTCCTCCACGTGCAGCCATACTCTATTGATGTCACTTTGTACAGTAGAGCTCAGCGATCGCCGCCCACCCGTCTTGTTTCATCGACAGTTGTAGCTAATTGTTCAAAAAGGCTCCGGCAGCTCTTAACCCCCAGAGTCCTTGACCTCGACCTCGACCTCGACCTCGCCGCCTCTTTACATCGTTTTTAACCGACAGCAACGGCAGCAAAATCAACTAAAGATATTTATTTTTAATTGACAGGAAGCTTGGAATTGTAAGATTGTATTTGACTGTTTTAATCAAAGTTATCCACGGTCTTGTCTTTGAATATTACTTTATACTATTATGGTTTTATTATATTTTATTATTATGGTTATGTTGAATAACCATTTACCAATAACTATTTGTTTAAAGGACCAGTGTGTCGCATTTTGTTGGATCTCTTGGCAGAAATGGAATATAATATTAATAAGTATGTTTTCATTAGTGTATAATCATCTGATAATAAGAGTAGTTGTATTTTAGTTACCTTAGAATGAGCTGTTTATATCTACATAGGGAGCGGGTCCTCTTCACGGAGCCGGCCGCCATGTTTCTATAGTGGCACAGAACAGACAAACCAAACACTGACTCTAGATAGAGACATTCACGTTTTCACGTTTTTATGTCGGCCACCGTAGCTCTCCAGCACGCTTTGCACGTGGTAGTAGTTTTAATTGGTTGTAATCTGCAACCTCACCGCCAGATGACGCCAGATCCTACACACTGCACCTTTAAAAGTCAAAAGTCCTGCTAGCATCCTCTAGATGCTGAAATATTCATTACAACCCAGAGTACGTCTCCACAAGTAAACAACAACATTTGTTTGGTTCGGAGCGTTATTTAGCCTCTTTTGCGACAAGCTACTATGAGGATGTTTGGTACCAGTGGATTCATTAGGTTTTTCTAGTTTCATATGATACCAGTTTCTTCACTCTAGCTTTAAAACTGATCCTGCTACAACCTACAAACCGCAAGTTGCATTAATGTGTTAAAGAAATAAGTGGCGTTTAAAACTAATTTGCATTAACACGTTAATATCGCGTTAAGTTTGACAGCCCTATTCACAACGTTAAATTTCACTTTCACAATGTGGGAGGTGCAGTTTGGCCTGTCTGTAGCAGTAGAATGGTGATAACCACTGATAACGCCCATTCAATCAGCTGATAACATACGGAATGGGTGGCTCAGAAGCATTGTTGTGAAATGTAATCTGGGATTTTGCAGAATTGTCCATTGTTTAGTCTGAAAATAAGGTTGATCATCAGCTCAGAACAAAAACAGAAAGTAGTTAATAGTTTAATGTTTGATGTTCAGAGTCTCACCTCTGCAGAAGAACTCTTACAACTCCAAGCTAATGAAATATTGCTGCACTGATAGTTTCTGAATCTTCTGTAGCTCAAAATGCCCCCAACGATTGGTGGCTTCAGGTGGTAAAAAAATGCAAAAAAAAAGAAAGAAATATTTCCACTTTAAAATGAAATATCACTGAAACAGGTTCCTGGGTTCTGTGAAACAGGAAACAAATCTACACAAAGAGTCAGTTTCACCACGTGAAGCTTTTAAGAAGTGTTGAAACTCTCTGATTGGGGAATAATTGTTCAGAATCACGACTACATGTTGATGTAGTTGCTGTTATCTCTGTTCATCGTGATATTAACTGTCGTGAAGAATAATATTGAGTTGTAGAGTGATATGGTCGTACTGCCTGATGTGCATCATATCCAACATCGATCAAAGTCTTTAGAAACGCGCCAACGAACTGTAAAAGTCTGGACTTCTTTAACAGGAGAACTGTTTTTAATAGGATTGATGTGTTTAATCTGAGCAGCTGTGAGCGGACCAAGCGTCTCATCACTGCTGTTCATTCATTCACTACCGTCTGTTTGCGTGTCGTCGTTGAGAATTTTAAAAAAAAAGAGTTTTGCCTGTAAATTCAGTGTCGGCCTCCGATCAACTGTGTGCAACAACCTGCCGTCTGTTTTAACTGTCCGATCCAGTTTGTGTCAGTGCAGTTCAAAGGACAAAAACTAAAGGACAAAAACCTATGAAGAAGTATATTTATATCGTCTTACTGTGCACCTGTTTTGTTCAGGTGTCTTATCTATGTGTCACTATTAAAAGTGTTTTTAAAGCACCTGTGTTTCCATCTCGTGGGTTTTATTTTTACTCCAAATCAAACTAAAGCTAAATTAGAGAGAAAAGAGACGTGTTAATAACTTGTGATTGTATTATATTGTTCACAACTCCACAACATCTACCCCTTACCATGCCGTCCTCTTTTTTAGAGGGACAGGAGAGTCTTAGGGAGGGATAGCAGGTCAACAGTAGATGTCACATAGAAGTGGTGTACATCATCTGAAAGCTGGGAACCTGAAGATTAATTTGAGATGCAGCTCAGCACTGTGTGTCAAGTTGTTCTAGTCATAAATCATAAATAAAAATGAATTAATCAATTAAAATAAATTGTGAAAGTGTATAAGGGTTTAGAACATTATGATAGAAGAAACCCAATCTAGCTAGGAAAGCCATCGATCCTCTGAATGCTCTAGGTATATATAGATAACTCACTGTAGCCTACTATTAATTATGGGACATTTATCCCTTCAAACTGCTTTCATTATCTTCTAACTCTTATCTAAATATGAAAGGTTTAAGGGAATTTAAAAAGCCTGTTTCCTCGGTTAATCAGTGGACACACTCTTAAGTATGAACCCAACATCTCTTCATTTACTAATATTGGAACCGGCCACTTAAATCCTCCTTAAATTCAGCCTGAGGTTTAAACCATTTCTCATTAAAATCACATTATTCAGGGCTTGACTTGTTGTTTGCATACTTAAAAAGGACTTATTCTCCATTCCACCTTAATCTTGTCGGTTTAAGGAGTTTTTTAAGGGCTTCTGTTCCTTTGGAAACTGTCTGCTGGCTGTCGTCCATCAGCTGCACTTTCTTTTCTCTCTTCATTAAAATGAGCATCAAACCTTTTTCCTGCAACAAAAAAACGAGTCCTGCTGCCGCAGCCTAACAGACACAAACACAAGACCAAGGACACATTGATGATAATAATAATAATAATAATAATAATAACAATAACAATAATAATAATAATAATAATAATAATAATAGTCTGGCCATAATATTTAAGGTTCTACAGTGTTAAAACAAACTTCCAGCAAAGAGAAAAATAAATTAAGAATAAAATTAAAATTAAATAAACGGCGTCATATTTGCTCCTTTTTCACTTCATGATTATTAAAATATAAAACTAAACCATTTTCCCCTCAGTCTTTTGTGAGATTTCATTTCATAAATCAATAAAAATAAAACTCAAACTCAAACTCAAATTTAAGCTCATATTAATATATAAACTACTAATGTGCTCTCAGCAGGATCAAATCAAATCAGTAGGGAGATAAATATCACAGAAACAGAATTATAGAAGGTTTAAATAATGAATAAAGCTGGTAGACAAAAAAACAGGTTAACACACTGGCTTTGTTACAGATACTACTAATAATAATAATCAATCAAAACTTTATAACAAACACAGGGTCCAGATAAATGATAAGACATTACATTTAGCCTAATAACTCACATACAAAAGCAAAAACTCATGGTTTAAAAAGAATATAAATCAGTCCTACAAAGAGACAACTATGCAATGTCTCCCAGCTGGGATTTGTAACCTCATGTTTGATAAAATCAGGAGGATTTCATTGTCAGAGTCATGAATGTGTACATGAGATTTCTTAGATCAGCTTGTAGAGTATTGACTCCTGCAGCCACAAACTGTCACTACACCGTCGAGGTCTCTGCAACGATATTCTCATGGAATCATAAGATACTTGAAGTCTCTGTCAGCTGCTTTTCTGTAGTTTGACCACAAATGTGCAGTATAGAGTGTAGAGAGGTGTATAATATGCTCTGAGCAGGGACATCTTCACTCCAATCTGCACATGAGCTACATTTATGTAAGAGAACATTATCTTGTGCATACATCATGCAGCGTTGCCTATAAATATCTTCATCATCTGTCATTTGTTCTGTAATAAATAACAGTAATACAATAGTTTTCCTTATTACAGACACTAAAATTATTATCAGACAATTTACAATAACAATTTGCACTTACTGTGATTTGCATTTTTCTGCATAATTGCATCCTTTCACACAGTCATTTAATTTGCTTCTTAATTATAATTAATTCAATTACACTCATTCTATATTTACTGGTTCTGTTCACATCTCACTGATGTGTCAGAGCTACTTGTCCTGCACTTCATCTGTAAACCTATTGTTGTTCATTGTTCATATCTCTTCAAACGTGTACATGCTTCACATTGGTTCATTCTCTTCTTTCATCTTTATGAGCTCTAGTTCTATTTACTGCATTTGGTTGCACAGTTAGTTTGTGCAATGACGATAAAGTTTACCATTAGCCATTTGAGAAGGGGGTTATAGTTGTAAGCAGCTATAAGGACATTCTTAATATTTGTCAACAAGTATAACTTCTCCAATAATATTCTTAATAATAATGATAATAATAATAATAATAATAATAATAATAATAATAATAATAACAGTAAATAACAAATAAGAATAAAAAGTCAAAAAATAATAAATATTTTTTTATTTTAATAAAACATATTATTTTGTATCATTACAGCTATGTTTTACTATATTTTATTTAATTATCTGCAGCCTCCACTTCTTGGTGTCCACAGGAGGAGTTATTGTTGTTAACAAATAATATTATTAATACTCACATAGTGTGTTATAAACCATTTATTCATATACTGCTGAGAAATGCTAAATAGCAAGTGATGCATTAATATTGTTATAAAACAATGTAAAGAGACAAATAAAATACAAAACAAAGGATATAAATAAAATTATAATAAAAGCAGAACAATTAAACATTAAGAGAACAGAATAAAATCCAACAGGCTGGTGCACTAAAAGGGAGGGCTGTGGATCTATTTTAAAATATTATAAACATCGGTCTATATTAATATACTGTATGATGTTTGTAATAATGATTTTTACAAGCCGATTAGTAATAGTGTGAATATATGAAAATGTGTTTAATGTTCTCTGTGACCTCTGACACCTGAAACGTCCCTTAAAAATATCAACGTCTAAAAATCTCACATTCCTTAATAATAAAAACTAAGAAGTATTTATTATGAATTAATTCCACCTTTATGTTGTATTAACTAAAGGATGATGTTTCCTTTGAGGCATCACGTTTTAGTTTGTGTTGCCAAAAATATATGTTTATAATTAATTATTAGATTTTTTTTTCCACTGCAGTTTTAAGAACTCGTTTTATCTGCTTCTTATTAATCAATACTTTGTTTTTTTAAGCTTTCAGAAATTATGATTATTGAGGACCTGAATGTTCAGATTTTCATTTTTAGATAAAGCATTTTTTTTTTTTTGATCTGGACTTCATTCACAGAGCGAATCAGGTATTCAGTCAAATTGTCTTACAGTCAAAACAATAATAATAAATAATCTTTATTGTTCATATTTCAGAAAAGCGCGTTCTTTATCGAAGATAAACAAAATTAAAACATTTCTATTTTAAATATTTTTGTGTAATACACTAATAAAAAATAAAAAAATCAGCCTCAGTCCACCAACAAACAAATCCTTTGTTAATATTTTCTGTATTTGATTGTGTTTTCTGGTCTTCAGGACCTGAATGTTCAGATTTTCATTTTTAGATAAAGCATTTTTTTTTTTTTGTATTTGATCTGGACTTCATTCACAGAGCGGATCAGGTCAAATTGTCTGACAGTCAAAATAATAATAATAATAATAATAGTAATAATCTTCATTTGTCATATTTCAGAAGAAAAATTAAAAATTAAAACATATATTTTAAAATATTTTTGTGTAATACACTAATAAAGAAAAAAACATCAGCTTCAGTCCACCAACACAAACAAATCCTTTATTAATATTTTCTGTATTTGATTGTGTTTTTCTGCTCTTCAGGCCCCTCCAGCGGTCACTTTTATTTCAGCCCAAACTTCACTCTCTGCTGTCCTCTGTGACAGGATGGAGGTGTGTTGTTGTCTCATTCATCCTGTGGAATTTGCGTCTCTGCCCGCTGAGTTGTTGCTCTCTGTGCGTAAAAGAGCCGAAAAAAAGACAAGACGCGGTGAGAGAAGAGCGCGCCCAGTTTATTTGTCATGTTAATTATATTTAGCATAATATCTATCAGAGTCTCTCCAGATGAGGGTTTTTTTCTGACGCGGTGAGGTTTGGCATCTAAAAATCTGGTGCGTAAACGAAACCAAAGCAAATTCCTAGTGTATACCTCTTACACACCTGGCAATAAACACCATTCTGATTCTGATTCTGATTCTAAATTCTGATTCTGATTCTAAATTCTGATTCTGATTCTGATTCTGATTCTAAATTCTGATTCTGATTCTAATTCTGATTCTAAATTCTGATTCTGATTCTGATTCTGATTCTAATTCTGATTCTGATTCTGATTCTGATTCTGATTCTAATTCTGATTCTGATTCTGATTCTGATTCTAAATTCTGATTCTGATTCTGATTCTGATTCTAATTCTGATTCTGATTCTGAAAAGAGGAAAAAAAAAAAAAAAAGCGCTCAAAGTCAAAGTTTGTGATTCAAAGAGCCAATAAAGCAGCACCCTGAGATCTTTAAATGTATTTAAAATCCATTTTCTGTTCAACATCTCGATCCGTTTTTCTGTTTCAAGTTCACCAACATGACAGCAGCTCTGTGGTTTCTCTTCTCTGAGCCGCGTGCGTAAAAAGGGCGCAAAGATGCATCATCCAAATGTGATCTAAAAACTCCTGACAGACAGACAGACAGCTTCTCTGACCTGCAGCCGCTGCTGCGCGTCTTTGGCTGCGATTTGATTTGGAGAAAAAAAAAAAAAAAATGATGTCACGCGAAGCCACAAGGGGACCTGGGATTTACCAAATAACCTTCCAGTTGAGCAGGAGTCCTGCCAAGTAAAGGAACAACCTCCTCTTCCTCTTCATCTTCCTCTCCTCCTCCTCCTCTTCTTCCTCTTCCAGCGGCGACAAGTGCAGAGAATCGACGAGAGGAAGAATTGAGCAAATTATCTACTTTTTCTTCTTCTTCTTCTCTGGACGGTAACGATCTGCGAGGTCTCGGCTTCTCTCCGCACGCCAGTAAGTTTATCGAGCAAAAGCCACACGGTTGTCGTCAATAAAGGACGGAGACGGAGACGGAGGCGGAGGCGGAGGGGTACCGGGGGTTTTGGAGGGTTGGAGTGGGGGGGTTTCCCGGTTTTTCCTCCGGTAGATGATGCCCTCTCCTTTGGGCCGGTGAGGTGAGGAGCAGCACCGACCCCCGGCTGACGGTTTCCACCTCCAGCAGCTTGTTGTTGGTGTTGATGTTGATGTGGAGGTGATGGACGGTGACGCTCCTCTCCGTCGCTCAGCCCCAGCGGGGATCCTCGGCTCCCCTCCGGCTTCACGGAGCCAGCAGCCCGCCGACATGCTCACCTCCTCCTCCGGTAGTAACAGCAGCACTAAACCTCTCGCTTTCTCCATCGACCGGATTATGGCCAGGACGCCTGAGCCCAAGACGTCGATACCTCCACCACCAACACCGATCCCCCAGCTGGTTCCAGTCCTCCTCCGCTGCTCCTCCCGTGGGGAAACCAGATCCGTGTCCGTCCTCTCTGCACTGCATGATCCCTCTGGTGCCGCTCGGCTACGACCACCGGCTCAGCATCACCGGGCTGGATCACTTCGACGCATCTTCTCCTGCAGACTTTCTGTCCGGTTTTGGGTTGAACTATAAGACCCAGGAGGACTCCTCTGTAAGCCACCACACAGTCCAGCCCCAGTACAAGCTGTTCAGACCCCGGGTGGTGAACCAGTCCTCCTTCCCGGTGTGTTTATCTGAACTGTACCGGAGCAGGAGGAGGACAGTGGAGGTGTTTGTGCTCCGCCGGCCGGCCTCGTCAACCTCCACCCGATGGCCTCCTACCTGCTCACCACGGCCCGGCACAAAGCCTTCCTGGCGGCGGAGAAGAGCAGCAGCAAGCCGGGCCTCCTGCAGCAGCAGCAGTACCCGGTGGGCTCCGGGTCCGGGTCCGGAGGCCTGCAGGCCTTCAAGGAGCTGTCACTGTCTCAGAGCCAGATCCAGCACTACATGAAGGAGCGGGACCAGATCCTCACAGAGAAGATCTTTAAGGGCTCCTCTGCTGCTGCTGCTGCTGCTGCTGCTGCCCGGCTCAGCGGATCATGTCCCGGCAGCAAACCCAAGTCTTCACCTGCGAGGTCTGCGGAAGGTGAGTCCTGATGTGAATGAATGAAAGACTTTATTTCCAACATAAAAATAAATAAAAACAGATACAAAATAATAACAAACAGACATAGGTAGAAGTAAAAACTTATATTTCCCTATACCCCTTTCTCACTTCTCCTCTAATAACTCATGTATCATAGAATGATAATACCTCCAACTCAACCAATAATAATCAGCAACTCCTGCAAAACCTGCACTGTGATTCATCTGTTCATCAACTCAGATCAGAGGCTTTTTGGATTGATTTAAAAATACAGGGTACAACTAAATGGGATTTTTTGGGGATAATATTTTTAACATTTTAAAAAAAGGATTTAATCTGGGGATAGATTATTAGGTAATACATCATAACATTAAAGTCATTAACTGCGGCAAGGTGAGTCCTGATTTGAATGAATGAATGAAAGACTTTATTTCGAACATAAAAATAAATAAAACAGATACAAAATAATAACAAACAAAACAAGAGTAATAGTGTCCGAAAAGGAGTATAGATAGAAGTAAACTTATATTTCCCTACCCCTTTCTCACTTTTCCTCTCATATATCATAGAATGATATATAATCTATAATATATAAACTATCCCAGATTTATTTACATCCCAAATTAAATTCAATTAGGCTGCTAATTAGAATAATTCACCCCTGTTAAGGCAAGGCAAGGCAGCTTTATTTTATTTGTATAGCACATTTCAGCAACCCCTTTCTCATCAACTCAGATCAGAGGTTTATTTGGATGGATTTAAAAATACAGATTACAACTAAATCGGATTTTTGGGGATAATATTTGTAATTTTTAATTTAATTATTAAATAAAATTATTTTTTTTATTTTTTTATTTTTTAATATTTTTAATATTTAAAAAAGGATTTAATCTGGGGGATGGATTATTAGGTAATAAATCATAAAATTAAAGTCATTAAAGTGATCTTAATTCCCTTTAATTTAGAAGGAAAACATCTGAATGGTCAGATTTGGAAATCTTAAACACATGAACGTTGTGACATGAAACTACAAATTAAACGACTCGATCTTCACAATTACAAACAAAATAGAATCAACTTCTCCAGCCAAAGATGTGATTCATCCGCTAATCAACTCAGAGGCTTTTTTTAGATTACAACTAAATTGGATTTTTTGAGATAATATTTTTATTATAATAATAATACATTTATTTATATAGCGCTTTTCTGGATACTCAAAGACACTTTACACAGATAAAATGATCATAAAAACACAAAAACACGAGGATATCATGAAAATATAAAACTATAAAAAACTATAAAAACACAATATTAATTACACATTAATTTTAACATTTAAAAAAAAGGATTTAATCTGGGGGATAGATTATTAGGTAATAAAGCATTAAATTAAAGTCATTAAAGTGATCTTAATTCCCTTTATAAGTAAATCATCTGACTGGAAAATCTTAAAACACATGAACGTTGCAACATGAAACTACAAATTAAACGACTCGATCTTCACAATTACAAACAAAATAGAATTAAACATGGAAACAGAATAATTTAGACTTTCTTTCAGGATATATTAAAATAGTTTCAGTTTGTTCTGATTTGCTGTTTTTTTCAAATTAAGATGTTTTTCATCAGGTGTCGCTCATTATTTATTTTTTTTATTTGTGAAAATGTCCTTATTTTTGTAAGATATTGAGCTCCACTCCGACGCATCTACAGCTGGATGTGCAAATCATTTTCTAAGTAACGAAAGCGAATATTTAGCAGAACCAAAACTCAATTAATTGTTGTAAATTATAAATCAAGATGAATTTAAAATGTGCATATATCTTAGTGCGTGCTGTGCAGGTTTATTATTGTGTTATAAACGACACATTATATTGATTCAAAGTCCATTAAATGACCCCTGACAGATTACCTTTAATTAGACTCAATCTGATAATTAAAGGGCACCACATTTATTGAGTTCTTCTTTCTTTTTTTGCTTTCAATGGAAAAGATCACGAGCCATTAAATAAACCCTTAAACTGGGACATAATGGGGGGGTCTGGAGATTAAAGCAGTTTCAATGGCAAACTCATTATTTTGGAGAATAGACAGGTTGAAATAAATATGTTTTAAGGTAAATGGTGTGAAGTTAAGGTATTCTCCTCAACGACACTATAGAATGTTATTTTAAAGAAAATATGGTTGTTGTAAAAGTATTTGTGATTGATGTGTTTTATTTTTATTTTTATTTTTATTTTTATTTTTTATTTTTTATTTTTTATTTTTTATTTTTATTTTTTATTTTTTATTTTCTATTTATAATATTAATAGACGGGTTGAAATAAATAAATAAATAAATAAATAATACATAAATAATAATAAATAATAAATAAATGTTTTAAGGTAAATGGTGTGAGGTTAATGTAGTCTCCTCAAAGACACTATGAATGTTATTTTAAGGAAATATGGTTGGTGTAAAAGTATTTCGTGATTTATGTGTTTTTGATTTATTTTTATTTAATCTTTTTTTATTTTTTCTCTTCCAGGTGTTTAACGCGCACTACAACCTGACCCGCCACATGCCCGTGCACACCGGCGCTCGGCCGTTTGTGTGTAAAGTTTGCGGTAAAGGATTCCGACAGGCGAGCACGCTCTGCAGACACAAATCATCCACACTCAGGTAGGACCGACACATGATGAAGATTATTGATTCAGTTCAACAATAAACTGAAGAGGAAGAAATAAGAGCACGTTATTCTTATTTTTAATTTTTTTTTATTTAATTTAATATAAATTGTATTTTATTTCCCTGTTGAACATTTTGATGTCATATTAAGAGCATGAACAGGAAGTCATACTGGCATCATTATATTGGTACATTATTATTTTATTTATTTTATTTTATTATTTAAATATATTTAATTTTTTTTTTAAACAAAATAATAAAACATATTTTTCTCAGACGCATCAAAGCCCTGATTTAAAAAGAAAATGCCTGTTTCAGCCTAACAGATCTTAAACAGCAACAGAAAACATTAATAGGCTAATTTAATATAATATCCTCTAATAGTTCCTCTATTAAAAGACCTGTTAATCAAATTGAAAGTCTCCAATCATATGTTTTATTATATTTGTTGTGGGCGAGACTTTTTAGGGCATTTAATTAAATGGATGTTTTTATGAGCAGTTTATCCGGTTCACAGTTTGTATTTTAATTTAAAGACCAAACTCGCTGTAATTAAGGTATAAATATACATGTTGTATGCGTCGTTATTACTGTTTTAATCCTGTAAAACTTGTATAAAAATACCCCTTTATTACATGGATCAAAGATGGTGATTAGACGCGTTAAAGTCGAACTGAAATTGGACTTTTTATGTGAATAAATATAAATTATGATAAAAGATATGGAGCTTTTTTTACAACTATTTTTCTTTCAGAAGAGAGTAAAGCTGTGTTAGTATTGCACTTCAGCCTGTTAGTTGTGTTGGAGCTCCTCCTGGTGTCTCCTTTAATATCCCCATAATATTCTGAATCCTGAAGCAAATGAATGAAAATAAAAATCCCTATAATATTCCTATAACATCTGTGTGAGTGACGTCATTAAACATCTCGTGTTGCATTCACTGTCAAATATCTCTGTAATATTCCTCGATATATATTTTTTTTATCAGATGTGTAATATTCCTCTGTGATGATATTTTTTTTTTCTCCTTTTTTATTTTTCCAGGAAAAACCGCACAAGTGTAACCAGTGCGGGAAAGCGTTCAACCGCAGCTCCACGCTCAACACGCACACGCGCATCCACGCGGGATACAAACCGTTCGTGTGCGAGTTTTGCGGGAAAGGATTTCATCAGAAAGGTGAGAAATAAAAAAAACTGTTGTTTTTTTTGTTTTTTTTAACATTTTGATGAAAGAGACAAATAACCTGAATCAGTTTTCAACTTGAAGTCACAATCTCGATAATGTATAATTATTGTAAGTTCATAATACTCAGTATATTAATGGAACACGTCTGAATGACATTATTACAAAATAATTTTAAATTAAAAAAAATTCTGCACTAATATAATTATCTTTATGCACAATATGTGTTTATATGTGCTATAATAATAATAATAATAATAATAATAATAATAATAATAATAATAATAATAATGATAATAATAATCAATGTGATCATCTTCATTCCTCTAAACTAAAATGTCTTAGAAAACACACTCTTCACATCTAAATCTAAACATTTGTTAAAGCAGTTATAAATGCAGCTTTTATATGATATTATAATGTGTATATGGGGAGTAGACAAAATAATGTAACCTTCTTATAGACATTTATCCACTAATTGGCTCAAATCAGGCTGAATGCCAGTCAGCAGCATCTGTCAGCTGTCACAAAACAACAAAAGGATCCAAAAAGACCAAAAAGATCAAATCACAAGTTAAAAATAAAATAAAAAACATCAAAATGAGTATTGTGATAATATCTGATAGAATGGACAGATTGACAGACAAATACAGCAGGTTTGATACTGAATACACTTTAGTGTCTCCATGGGAATATTTGAGGTTTCTCAATACAATAAATACAAATTACATAAAACACAGAAGGCATTTAAAAAGTTACACAAAGCACATATAACACAAAACTATATATTGCACAAACCCAGTACCCACCTTTTCTAATACTTTTATTGAAGTAAAAGTCATAGTACCACGGTGTAAAAATACTCTCTTACAATTAAAAGTCCTGCATTCAAAATTTTACTTAATACAGAAGTATCAGCATCAAAATATACTTAAATTATCAAAAGTCAAAGTTCTCATTGTGCGGAATGGTCCATTTCATATACATACTTTATTTATTTGATTATAATTTTTGATGCATTTATGAATTCCTTAATTGACATAGCTGGTAAATTAATTTATAATTTGAGTAGCTTTCTAAAATAATACAACATCATTTATTTGTTGATTATATTTTGTATTAATAATATTAATCTGCAAAACTGCCAAATAAATGTAGTAAAAGTACAATATTTGTCTTTCAAATGGGGTGGATTAGAAGTAAAATGTAGCATAAAATAGAAGTACCAAAGTACTCAGTTACTTTCCACCACTGGTACCAACACACCTCAGTACACATGAGTACTTGTAGTACTTTATTTTACATTGTGGGTACTTCTTTGTGACCTCACTGTGAAGATGATCTGAGATGAGATTCAGGACTTCTATTTTGATATATTTTTAATACTACATATCTTTAAATATGTCTCTTTTGAGGTAAAATGTCCTCAAATTACAAATAATTTTCTTCAATATACTAATGTATGTGCTCAGTGTAGTGCCTTTGCTCCCTCTAATTAGTCATTTCTACCCTTAAATTACTTAATTAGTCTCCATATTCCCTTATTTGTCTTGTCAGATGACCTAATTTGACCCTTTGTGGCTCTTTGGTGCAGCTATGACGTTAAAACTGAAAAGAAAACCAATATTTGATATTTCTAACATTTATATACATTTATCAACCTAGCAAATAACATTTTATGATGAAATTGGTATTAAGCATAATAATTGTGGTCTAATAAAAAATAATTAGAACTGCTATGTAAATTACTGCATTATTTATGCTCTTAAAATCACATTATTTTATTAATAACAGAACATGTGGCATCTTTACTAAAAAGCGCTCTGTCGTTGTTTGATTGGGCCTTTCCCATTTCCCAGTTTGTACATCCTCGATTCCTTTCCTCGCCTCCTCCCCTCTCCTCACGTCTTAGTCCCGCCCACGTGAGAAGCGAGCAGAGGAGGTGAGGAAGAGACGTGAGGAGAGAGGAGTCGAGGAAACGAAATGAGACAGCCTTTCCTCGGAGCCGTCATTTTAAAGAGACATCAGTTGAATATGATGTGGGGCACAGCTGATCATCTGTCCATCATCACGCCTCTTTTATACACCGGTGTATCCTCGCTTACAGCTCCTCAAACAAGTCTCCTCGCTCCTTGAGATGGATCTGGGACATCCAGGTCAGAAGCCGGAGGAGCGAGGAGACGGGGCTGCGGTCAAAAAGTCTTAAATGACCCGGAAGTATCTAAGTGGCAGCCATGACAAGAGCTGGTCAAATCCTCTAAATGTTAAGGAAAGGTGCTTCATTGCTTCCTTTCTTATCTCCTTCAGCAGTGGGTATACTGGACCATCTTCACCCCACGATTCCTTTCGGCAGCAACATTTAAACCGCGCACCGTTCGACTCTCGATAACATCCGCCGCCGCTGTTTAATTGCACATTATGGATAAATTGAAAACATCCTTCTTAGGAGGTGCGATTCTGTTTTGGACAGGAATCCTTACTTGAACTGTACAGCATTAAGTTCATCACTGTGCTCATTCTCTATGTGTCATAAATAGGGCTGTCAAATTTAACTCAATAATAAAACGTTAAAATTTGATTTAACGCCACTAATTTCTTTAACACATTAACGCTATTTGGTCTTTTGGAGGTTGTAGTGGGCTCCGTTTTCGAGAGTGAAGATGCTGGTATCATATGAAACTAGAGAACCTAAAGAATCCATTGGTACCATCCATATCATACTAGTTTGTCATGAAGGAGTTTAAATACGCTCCAAAATTACACTAAATTTTGGCGAGGAAAAACTGTCATGGTCATGTTCAAAGGGGTCCCTTGACCTCTGACCTCAAGATATGTGAATGAAAATGGGTTCTATGGGTACCCACGAGTCTCCCCTTTACAGACATGCCCACTTTATGATAATCACATGCAGTTTGGGGCAAGTCATAGTCCAGTCAGCACACTGACACACTGATAGCTGTTGTTGCCTGTTGGGCTGCAGTTTGCCATGTTATGATTTGAGCATATTTATCATGCTAAATGCAGTACCTGTGAGGGTTTCTGGATGATATTTCTCATTGTTTTGTGTTGTTAATGGATTTCTAATGATAAATATATACATACATTTGCATAAAGCAGCATATTTGCCCACTCCCAACAAACTGTGTCAAAGTGTTTTGGGTTTTCTTGTCCTGGTCTGACTCCTCATCCTCTGACTTTGTGCAGGAAACTACAAGAACCACAAGCTGACGCACAGCGGGGAGAAGCAGTTCAAGTGCTCGATCTGCAACAAGGCGTTCCACCAGGTGTACAACCTCACCTTCCACATGCACACGCACAACGACAAGAAGCCCTTCACCTGCCCCACCTGCGGGAAGGGCTTCTGCAGGAACTTTGACCTGAAGAAACACATCAGGAAGCTGCACGACATGGTTGTCACGCAGTCGCCGCAGCAGGCTGAGAGACGCTCAGCTCTGACCTGAACAATGACTTTTCATCACAACGCGCCAAAAACATACATCAGGTCCCATCAGGCCTGAAACTAAACTCAAGTCCCGATATGCCAGATTTAAATTACAGAGCCTTGTATTTTTTTTTTTTTATATAAATTAGAAACTTGTGCCCTCAAATGACCAATCAGCATGTTTTGTTCCCCCAAATTAGTCATTGGGATCCTCCCGTGACTTAATGTGTTCTTATATTCGATAATCGGTGCCCAGAAATCCCAAAATCCTGTTCTCAGATGGCTTCATTTGGCCACTTGCTTCTTTCTTCTGCAGCCATGAAATTTTCCAAAACCTTGTGACTGCTTCAGATAACTTGTTCAGACAAAATATCTTTAATTTTGACTCCTTTGAGACCAAAAAACCCTGTCAAAATCAAAGGTGAAGAGGCTGAGATATCCTGCCTTTTAGACCCCTTAAGGTAAAAAAACATAGGATCCTACATTTCCCATAATGCAACTGGATTATGTGTTTTGATTAGGTGCCTGGCCACAACTTTCAAAGTCCACACGTCCAGTTTGTAACACAGGTTTTCTGTTTATAAATTTGTCGCCCCCCAAAACCCAAGCTGAGATAACCCTGATGACATCACTGTGACATCATCAGGGTTATTTCCTCAGATTACACAAGTGACCGAAAACATTATACAACTGGCTGAGGAGGACTGACCACGACTGATTAACTGATTTTAATGTGTAAAATGAGTGAAGTGCCCCTTTAAATTTTAACCAGCAAGGTTTTTGGTTGACTGACACGGATGATAACCAATCGTGTCGTTTAGGGGCGGTCCCTTCTGAAATGCATAATGACCTCTATGCAGCGTTGGCCTATCCCAGATGGAAGCTGACAATCGTGAAAGAAGAATCGCGGTGAAAGAGAGACCTCCTCAGTATGAAATCCAACAGTATTTCAATCCCTGTTTGGGGTCCGTTAGTGTATGCTTTGGTTAATATTTCTTTCATTTAAATGTGAGCAGCCCGCCTGAAAGTCTGTCATCTTTAAATTCCTACAAATAGCAGACATTTCCTTTGTACAAATTTCCCCGATGCGGCGCCCTAAATGTGACCCTGAAGAAACACATGAGGAAACCCCGTCCTCGACTCCTCCAGTCGCCTCTCAGACCCCCAAACTTCCCCTTGAACTTGACCCTGCAAAAGCCATCAGGACACGCCCTAACCCCTCCAGGCCCCGCGGTGGCCCCTTCAGACCTGATCTGACGTGACCCCTGACCTCTGACCCTCTGGCTCTGACGCCGGCCTGGAAACTGACTGGAGAAAAGCTCCCGACTGGCCGCGATGCTTCTGACTCTCTCAGCTCGCGCTGGACTGAGGATGCTTCACAGAGGACAAACTGAACTTTTCTGTCCTCTGATTATCAGTCAATTATATTATAATGGTGGCTAATTATCATGTCATCAGTCATCAGTGATTATTACTAGTTTTCATTATTTTTCAGTTGCATCTCAGGATGTGAGATTGATGAACTCTGAGACCAGAGATGAGGTGAAACAACACACATCGACCAGATTTTAGATTCAAAAACAGGATTTATACCAACATTTTAAAACAGAAGTCTGATATTATATATTTTCTTATTGTCAACAAATCCCATGAAAAGACACAAACTTCTAACAAGTAGTGTGTGTATCACAGCCTGATATCTCTTATTCCTCTGTGCCATAGATTGTAGTAGTTTATTTTGACTCAATCCCACCTACACCATCCTGCTGCCCCAAATACTCACTAGAGCACCAAATGTGGATTAATCCGCTGCTGAAAATAGTCCCCAACAAAAGCACTATTTCCTCCTGTTTGTTTGATAAAAACTACAGTGAGCAGCTGTTTTAGGAAATTACTGAGACTTTTAAAAAAATGAAACTATATATTTGCGTTTTTAAAGATTTACATCTTCAGTAGACTTTTATCAGGTCATTAAGTAAGGGATAATGTACAGCTAGTGGGTCATTGTTGTGAAATAAACCCCTTCAGGGCGTCGGGGGGTCCAACCCACATCGCCCTGTCGGGCTTTATTTCAAGACAATGACCTGCGTGTTACACAGCTACTACAGACAGAACAACCCGTTCTCACTCCTCAAATACCGCCGTTTGGTCAGTGCCCCTCGGCATTGGAAACTGATGCACGGAGGCACCCTTTAGCAACAGTATGTTACAAACCGGGCTTTCAACTAACTCCAATGTAAACCCACCCGCAGCGTTATTCGACGGTCGGAGTAAGGGACGTAGTATTAATAGCGTGAAAGTCTGCTCAGGGGTGGTGGATGGGTCAAACAAACACATGACTTTCAACCAGGAGGCCGCTGTTCGTGTCCCGAGTGAAACTAAAAGTAACGTTGACGTGAGTCGTTAGTCAGTGAAGTTAACATCAACCACGACCGTTTCCTAGCCCTACCTAAATGGTTGTGTTGCCTTAACCTAACTTCCTGTGAAAACAGAAGTTTATTTTGAAAGGACATTATGCATGTAACGAGCGTATATTGACAGGCAGTCCCCGGTCCGTCCAAAAGTAACGCAAGAGCTGTACCCCATGCGTTGGTCTCCGATGCTGAGGGGTACTGATCAAGCAGCGGTATTTGACGAGTTGGGAGTGAAAACGTGTTAGACAGGAAGTCTGAAAGTGTAGAGAGACGGACTAACACGTTGCTAGTTTTGCTAGTCTTTTCATGGGATTTGCTGACAAAACTAAGAATATAGAATAAAACCAGACTTTTACTTTAACATGTTTATGACATAAACTCACAATATTCATGAAAGCAGGAAGAATCAAACTGGTGTTCCTCAGAGCTTCATTGAATTCTTCTCTTACGATACCTCCAGAAGTTTGAAAGTTCAATCTTGACCTGAGAGAAAATGATCTTGATTTTATAGGTTCACTTATATCAACCTTTTTTTCTGGAGTTTTCAACTGTATCGCACAGTTTTCATCAACAAATGGAGGTTGCTTAGTTGTCGTCACTTACATCCATACTGGAGCAACAGTGAAGTATCTGCAGCCTTTATTACAACTTGGGTTTTATTTTTGCACTGTTGTCCATCATTTCTATCAGTGGTAATAACATTTTACTCACGAGCCAAGAAACACGAGCAGTGATACGATCAGACTAGTTGGAAACAAATCATCCATCACAGTTTACAGACCCATGTCGTGCTTCAACTGGTTTAGATCAAACTTTTGGTTTGTTTCCAAACTCGTCTGATCGTCTGACCGCTCGTGTTTCTTCTTTTTAGTGAAACAAAATGTTTTTATTATTATAAGAAATTATCATCAGCACTACAAAAATACTGTAACCCAAGCTGTAATAAAACAGAGCTATAGTATGCCTACTATATATCAGCCCAGTTGCACAGAAGTTTGTGAAATAGTCACAAAATTTGATGTATTGATTCGTGTACATAGACACGGATTTCACAAAACTAATTCATATGTAATCCACGTAATTGTGAACCGGGAAGTAGGAAGGAGGTCAGGGTGGATGGGCGGGTCAAAAAACACCGGACTTTCACCCAGGAGACCGCTATTGGTGTCCCGTGTGAAACCAGAAGTCAAAGCTGATTTATTTGTCACGTAACTTCCGTACTTAAGTTACGCCACTTACGGTGTTATTTGAAACCAAACTGCGATCTTTTCCTAAACCCAACTAAGTAGTCTGAAAAGACTGGAGCGGAAACTGACACTTGCGTTACGTGTTGCTGGACATTCGTAGGAAAATGCATGAAAAATATATTGTTGAAAGTCGTGCTGAGCATCACGAAAAAAAAGGGAAATTTGTGTCTATGTACACGAATCAAATATATAAAATTTTGTGACAATTTCACAAACTGCCATGAGACTGTGTTGTATATATACAGTATATATAAATAAAATGACTATAATTCCTACTCTGTTGATGGGATTTCGATGTGAACACCCTCAAATTAAAGCAGACAATTACAAATTTAACTTACGGAGCCGAAACCCTCCAAAACAAACTATAGAAACACTTATGGACTGCACTGGTAGCTTCACCTCTACGTCTCTGGTCCTGACTGACGGAGGAGGACGAGCTGAGGCTTCTCCCCGTCAGTTAGTCTCTTGTTATTTTTTAATCTCAGGATTATTGTAAAGGAAAAAAAGTGTTTTATGATATTTATTTTAAATTGTACTACTGTTATAAAAAAAAGTTTCTTGTCACGGTGAAGGTTAGTTTTTTTGGGGGGGAGGGGGCTTCTGCTTCAGACGCTTAACAAGGAAAAAATAATGAATAAAATGAACTGTGTGTGATCACTTTTTGGAAACATTTTTTTAAAGTATTCCACTTTAAACATTAAACAAGGTATGTTGACTGCGTATTAGCCAAACAAAAGTAAGACAAATAAAGTTTTTATTCATACGCTGGGAAGCTGCATTTGAAGAGTTTAGATTCATGCAATATAAAATAACTATTTTAACTTAATATTTAGTTAAGTTTGTCTATGTTGAGTACAGATACAGTAAAATGGTACATTTAGATATTATATTTAATAAACACAGACATACTCCAGTCTTTATTTATGAATGAAGTGTACAGCAACATAGTATAAAGTACATAAAATACCAGAGAGTTTACAGTACAGAGAAAGTGGAGTCAGGTTAGTAGGGTGCAATGGAAGCACATTTCTGATAGGAAAAGAAAAAAAATACAAAGTTGAAAAAAAATAAAGAATATACAAATGTTTATATACAAAGTAAAAATTAAGAAAAGAATACAAAAATAAAGACGTTTTGGGAAATAAATAAGGGGTGAAATATGAAGGGAAAATTGTGGAGAAAAAAAATATTTAGATAAATGCATAAATACAAAAATAAATGCTAAAAAATGAATACATACATAAAAAAAGCACCCCCCCCCCCCCCTCATTTGCATAATGATGCATAAAGAAAAAAGTAAAGAATACAGAAATAAATAAGTTTGGGGAAATAAATAAGAGGTGAAATGCAGAGGGAAAATCGTACAGAAACAAATAAATAAATGCATAAATACATACATTTAAAATAAATATAAAATAGATAAAAAAAAAATAAAAGCAAAAATAAATAAAAATAATGCAAAAATGAATAAACAAATCTGATAAATAATAAATGTAATACATAAATAAATAAAAGTGGAAAATTAAACAGAAGAGTAAATAAATAAGGAAATGAATGCAAAAATGAATAAAGAAGTAAATACAAATAAAATGAAAATGAATGCAAAAATAAAGAAATAAGAAATAAATGCAAAAATAAAAAATATTGCAAAAAATTAATAAATCAATTAAAAAAATAATAAAACAAATTAATACACAAATAAATCAAAGGGAAAATTAAATGGAAAAGTAAATCAATTTAGAAGCACATTAAAACAAAAATATAAATTGATGTCATATTTTATCAATTAATTTATGGCTACATTAATTTTTTTATTTTATTTGTATTTATTTTTGCTACATTTATTTATTTATTTATTTATACATTCATTCATTTAGGAGGCCGCTCCTCAGCCCTGGCAGCTGATTGGTGGACATCACGTGCTTTTTTGTAGATCTACATATGGATCTAGACCCAGATCTAGACCTTCAGATCTACAGACAGAGCACCGCACTGCTCTGGGACAGGTCCACCTTGATAGGCAGCTGCAGCCATGCGCTCGTTTTCAATCTATGTGCAGCTTCACGGGCGGTCACATCCACGCAGCTAACTCCGCCAGCCCTTATACTTTACCAACTTGTTCTCCACTTCCTTTCTCTTGAGTAAAACCAAACCCAGTCAAGGGTCTGTACGTTTACTGCTCAACATGCCCGCTCGTTCAGCACTGTAGCCGCCCAAACGGGGTACGCTGCACACAAAAACAAACTCACCTCTGTCTTGCGTAGCTTTACTATGATCTCAGAGAATTCCCAGGAATTCCATTCCATTTGTAAAATCACGTGCCAATAGGCAACAGGAACCCCGGTGGTTTTACCTTCACAATAAAAGACTAAACTGGACCTGTAAGAATCAAACTCAGAAACAGTTTTATTGCCAGATAAGATGAGATTTACACTTACAAGGAATTTGTCTTGGTGTTTTGGTGCATAGTGATAAATGCAGTGCAGAAGTCAAGAGACATCATATGAAAAATGCACATTTGATATTTTGAAAAAATTAAGTCAATCAATTAAAATATTGAATCGCAAACAATTTCTTTTAGCTGTTAAAAAAGTACCTTAAAGGGAGATTTGTCAAGTATTTTATACTCTTGCAGACGTGGGAGTGGACAAATATGCTGTTTTATGCAAATATATGTATTATTGGAAATCAATTAACAACACAAAACAATGACAAATATTGTCCAGAAACCCTCACAGGTACTGCATTTAGCATAACAAAATATTCTCAAATCATAACCTAGCAAACTGCAGCCCAACAGGCAACAACAGCTGTCAGTGTGCCAGTGTGCTGATTTGCCCCAAACTGCATGTGATTATCATAAAGTGGGCATGTCTGTAAAGGGGAGGCTCGTGGGTACCCATAGAACCAGTTTTCATTCACATATCTTGAGGTCAGAGGTCAAGGGACCCCTTTGAAAATGGTCATGACAGTTTTTCCTCGCCAAAATTTAACGGAAGTTTGGAGCGTATTTAGCTTCATTCGAGACAAGCTAGTTTGACATGGTTGGTACCAATCAATTCCTTAGGTTTTCCTGTGTCATATGATGCCAGTATCTTCACTCTAGCTTTAATAAACACTTTGAGCCTGCTACAACCTCCACAAGATCGATCGCGTTAAAGAAATTAGTGGCGTTAAAACAAATTTGCGTTATTATCGCGTTAACTTTGACAGCCCTAGAAAAAAAAAATCCGTAAGAAAATATATGTATATGTTTTCAAAGTGGACAAGCTGTACAGTCTACGCAGGAATGTACAAATATATTTACAAGGAGATGTGCAAAAGTTCATAGTATGAGAATAAAGTACTAAATATTATGTGCATGTGGGGAGATAGATACACGGCTATTAAAAAGTGAATATAGTGCAGAAGAGGCTGTTAAAAATGAGTATAGTGCAGGGTAACTCCAGTAGCTTAGTCTATGTATATAGTATGTATGTATATAGTATAGTATATGTTTATGTTTTACCTTTGTCCAGCTTTGTTTATGTATTTATGTGTAAGTACAGTGAGAGGGATGAAAAACTCAAATTCCTTGTATGTGCACACACAGTCAATAAAACTGATTCTGAAACCGACTGGAATTTTTTTTTTTTTTAGTTTTATTTTGAAATTCTGACCGGAAGCGGATTATTCTCCCGGTCTGCGCGCGTCCAGTCCGGTTGTGAAGTTGTCTCACTTCTGAGTGACACTCCGGTGTTGTGGGTGAAACCGTCGCCATATATATAACGTTTCCTCTCCAGGAGCCGGCGTGGTGAACACAGACCGGTCACTAAAGGTGAGTCCTACCCACGTGTACCATTATCGATCAATATATCGATAACATAATCAATGTGAGTGTGTCGGTGTTGGAGCAGACCCCGGAACTGAGGTGAAACTACGAGCTGCACCAAACTCCATGAACATTTCTACAGACTTAAAGTCGTGTGTCTGCTGGTTCAACACTGACTTTATGATGATGTCTGTGTTAGTTTGCAGTCAGTTATTAAACTCAACAGGTGTCATATTAGTAAGATTAATATCAAGATACATCTGAGCGGTCGCAATGGGCTTATTTTGCTCTCTTGCTTTCTTGCTGAGAGTCTGATGAGAAGATTTTGTGGCTGCAGCCAGCTATTAGCTTAGCTTAGCTTAGCATAAAGACTGGAAACTGATGGAAACAGCTAGCCTAGCTGTATCCAACAACAACAAAACCCACCTAACAGAAGCTCACCAATTAACACATGTCATTAGTTTAATCTCTACCAAAACCAACATGTAAAAACAAGAATTTATGGTTTTACAGGGATGTTATGTGGCTAACCCCCCCAGGTTGGTTAACTCCCAGGTTGGTTAACTCCCAGGTTGGTTAACTCCCAGGTTGGTTAACCCCCAGGTTGCCTAACCCCCAGGTTGGTAAACCCCCAGGTTGGTTAACCCCCAGGTTGCCTAACCCCCAGGTTGGTTAACCCCCAGGTTGGTTAACCCCCAGGTTGCCTAACCCCCAGGTTGGTAAACCCCCAGGTTGGTTAACCCCCAGGTTGCCTAACCCCCAGGTTGGTTAACCCCCAGGTTGCCTAACCCCCAGGTTGGTTAACCCCCAGGTTGGTTAACCCCCAGGTTGCCTAACCCCCAGGTTGCCTAACCCCCAGGTTGGTTAACCCCCAGGTTGCCTAACCCCCAGGTTGGTTAACCCCCAGGTTGGTTAACCCCCAGGTTGCCTAACCCCCAGGTTGGTTAACCCCCAGGTTGGTTAACCCCCAGGTTGCCTAACCCCCAGGTTGCCTAACCCCCAGGTTGGTTAACCCCCAGGTTGCCTAACCCCCAGGTTGGTTAACCCCCAGGTTGGTTAACCCCCAGGTTGCCTAACCCCCAGGTTGCCTAACCCCCAGGTTGGTTAACCCCCAGGTTGCCTAACCCCCAGGTTGGTTAACCCCCAGGTTGGTTAACCCCCAGGTTGGTTAACTCCCAGGTTGCCTAACCCCCAGGTTGGTAAACTCCCAGGTTGCCTAACCCCCAGGTTGGTAAACCCCCAGGTTGCCTAACCCCCAGGTTGGTTAACCCCCAGGTTGCCTAACTCCCAGGTTGCCTAACCCCCAGGTTGCCTAACCCCCAGGTTGGTTAACCCCCAGGTTGGTTAACCCCCAGTTTGCCTAACCCCCAGGTTGGTAAACCCCCAGGTTGCCTAACCCCCAGGTTGGTTAACCCCCAGGTTGGTTAACTCCCAGGTTGCCTAACTCCCAGGTTGCCTAACTCCCAGGTTGCCTAACTCCCAGGTTGCCTAACTCCCAGGTTGCCTAACTCCCAGGTTGCCTAACCCCCAGGTTGCCTAACTCCCAGGTTGCCTAACTCCCAGGTTGCCTAACTCCCAGGTTGCCTAACTCCCAGGTTGCCTAACTCCCAGGTTGCCTAACTCCCAGGTTGCCTAACTCCCAGGTTGGTTAACTCCCAGGTTGGTAAACCCCCAGGTTGGTAAACCCCCAGGTTGCCTAACCCCCAGGTTGGTTAACCCCCAGGTTGCCTAACTCCCAGGTTGCCTAACTCCCAGGTTGCCTAACTCCCAGGTTGCCTAACCCCCAGGTTGGCTAACCCCCCAGGGGTCCTTGAAGGGGTTCCTGGGGGTCCTCTGTAAAAAAAGGGAATCATTTATTTTCACTATAATGCCATCCATAAGTAACATAATCTATGAATATTTTGGTCATACACTTTCTTTAATAAAACATCTAAAAGCAAAAATCCTATCAGATGGGGGGCCCTGGGACAATATCTTATCAAATCATGGTCTAATTTGTGACGTGAAAAGGTTTGGGAACCACTGGGCTAAGCTATGCTATTCAGTACTTGAAGGGGGAAAAAATAAGTGCCAGTACTCTTATTCACATGTTGATGTGTTTATCAGCTGGTATCAGAAATCTTATTCCTATTTGTTCATTATTCCTTTCAGCATGTTATTCTGTGTCAGTCATAATCAGCTGTGGTTTTATTGCTATATTATTAAACTCGGGCTATGCATCTTCTATAGTAGACCTCTAATACTCCAACTGGGACATTATAGGGTTAAGGTGGTGTGTTTAGTGTTAATAGTTAAAGTGCTTTCCTGTGTTATTTGTAGCCTATAGTAGGGTTTCATTCAGGTCCCAGTCAGGATGCTCCTACATATTATACAGAGACACATTCTGAATTTATACAGTGAATAAAATATACTAGGAGATATTGGGTTTGAGGGTCCTCCCCCTAATTCTTCTGGAAATGTTTGTCCTAAAGGAGCAGATTCAGAAATATTTTAAATAATATTTCAATGATTATATTTGCTCACAAATAAAAAAAAAGTTCTGATAAATAGTTCACTAATTATTTTATAAAAAAGGACGTGAATGTTGTGTTGATAAATTACAGCACCCTCAATCTACCCCCGTGCCGTGTGTCGGCTTGTCCAGATGCTCTCCACATAGTTTTATATAGTTTATACAGCTTATGAGGTGCGGCGCCAAAACGCTGGTGCTGCACTGTTATGAATCTCCCAGAGGACCTGATAAAGAGAGGGCAGAGAAGAGTACGGGCAGCTTGAGAGAAGTGCCGGTATGCAAGAAAAAGTCACGGTACGCCAAAGAGTTAAAATGTAGAAGTGCCGGCCCACTCCGAGGACTGATGCCATGCTATCCGACTGCTGGCTAAACTCTTACATAACTCACATTTAACAAGAGTTGTATCGATCTTCTCATTTAAGTTTTCACCAGAAAGCAAGTAAGAGTATTTTCCAAAAGGGGCTACAGTTAATGATTATAGTGTCTGTGCTGTTCAGTAATGATCATGTTGTTTTAAACACTTTATATTGTCTTTGAGATATTCAGCTACAGAAACATATTGCTACCGAGCCAGAAAAAGTTTTACTGCAGTTTTTTTGGTCTCTGCAAACCACCTGCTCTCCTAGCAGCTCTCTCTTAGCAGCAAACGTAACTTGACCTTTGACCTCTCAATCATACTTTCCCCTGACTGTCCAGTTATAGTCCGATGCTGTTTTGTAATACATGGTACAAAGAAACACACTCTCATTTCCAAGTATTTGTTTTGCAATATTAGTAAGCTTGGTGTAATTGCTTGGAAGTACACACCAGTTTTGTGTCACTTCCCGGCTGAATGAGCCGGCACATTCAATAAATCTGGTGTGTCTTTGTCCCAAAGCAGGGGGTGTGAAATCATGTTCAGACTCCTCAGTCACCAAGGAAAGAGGACGCGGAGCTGCCTCGCAGGCCAGCGCCGCTATGAGCACCACAGGGCCGTCATGGCCATCCGCCGCGAGGACATCAACCCCTGGGAGAGGAGGGCGCCGCTAGCCCCGAAACACGTCAAAGAGCTCACCAACGCCGGCGTCAAAGTCCTGGTCCAACCATCCAACCGTAGAGCCATCCACGAGAAGGTGAGGCACTGAAAAATATCTAAAAAATGCCCTCTAATCGCAAGTAGTTTGGAGACTATTCCTATAGCAGTAGTAGTATTTTAGTAGTCTGATGCAGCCTGTGCTTTGTTTTCAGTACTACATGAGGGCGGGGGCCGTCGTTCAGGAGGACCTTTCGGAGGCGTCGCTGATCATCGGGGTGAAGAGGCCGCCGGAGGAGAAGGTCATCCCCAGGAAGACGTACGCGTTCTTCTCCCACACCATCAAGGCTCAGGAGCCCAACATGGGGCTTCTGGACGACCTGCTGAACAAGGTGAGAGCGCTCAAAAGATCCCAAAAAGTACCCCCAAAAGTTGACCCCAATAAAGCACACTCATAATATAAAGGTCGCTGTTTACTAATTTTTGTAGTGCATTATTTTTGCAGTTAGTATAGAAGAAACTAACTTCTATAGCCACATTTGGAAAGCTATTATAAATCCCATATTAGTATTTGTCTCTGGAGCTGTTACACCACTGTCTGACATTTCATCATTTTTTTTCCAGTAATGTATGACATTACCATTACCATTTCTGCTATATGTTGCAGTGTTTTTCACAGACAAAGTTTAGGAGCTGAAGCGCAAGCGAGCATTTCAGTTATCTTGTAAACAAGAGTTTAGTTGGGTGGCGTTACAGGATGTGGGCCAAACTCCAGATTCCTTTACCTAGATAAAGATTAAACATGACAATTAACTTGCCCGACCGGACAAGTGACAAAAAAACAATAACATTGAACCCTGAATAGTTTGTCTTTCAACTTTACAAACTGTGCAACATACCACCTTTTCTATCCATGACTATGTTTACGTAACCAGTTTGGGAAACCAGGTTATTCAGGTAATCGGAGAACGTGTTACTGT
Organism: Sebastes umbrosus; assembly: GCF_015220745.1. Taxonomy (NCBI): domain Eukaryota; kingdom Metazoa; phylum Chordata; class Actinopteri; order Perciformes; family Sebastidae; genus Sebastes; species Sebastes umbrosus. Next base: position 9,930,784 of record NC_051272.1, read on the forward strand.
AAACCTGCATACAGATAATCTGATGTTCCCACTACGCCCCGACCTTATTTTGTTGGCATAGCTTTCTTATTTTAACTATTAGTGATTGGAGATGCTGCTTTGTTTTTTTGGTGTGTGTATCTGTGTTAAAGCAGACTGATGGAGCAGTCAGAGGACAGACAGAGCGGAGCTTTTCCTCACAGGATGAAAGTGTTGGAAGAATTAAAAAACAGCTGAATGTTCAGTGTTGGAGACAAACTTATTCAGACTTCTAGAGGCTACTTTGTGTTAGTTTCTCTCCATTAGAAATCTAGCTGGGGTAACTGGAGGCCTGTACTATGAGGCAGGATTTGGGGTTATTGAGGTTACTTCAGGGTTAACCCTTCAGGGTTTTCAGTCCTACGACAGTGGTTCACTTCTTACCGGGGTAGATCGCCATGGTAACTTATGCTGATCACCTAACCTGCTCCGTAGCAAGTTTTGTTCGAGATAAGAGATCAACTTGTATAAAAGCATCGCCTACTGACCAATCAGAGCTCGGTGTGCAGATCGTATGATAATGTTACACAAATATCATAATCAGGCTAAAAACAACACAGTTTAAACTGACAAATGCAGGAAGGACAGCTGGCTGTGTGCTGTGGGTGCTTACTGCTTTGAATTATGTTTCTATATTTATTTTTTTACTTGCTCTCAAGTCTGTTTCACAAGTCACAAGTCTTCCCATTCATTTTGAATGCTGGTAGTTCAGCCTTTTGTCGGGGAGCAGAAAATCAGGGCTAAAGTTGTGTAGTGTTGTGAACTAGGTATAAAGTGAAAATACACTGTTAATCCAGTCACACATTAAGCAACAAAGGGTCAAGAAGCAGCAGGACATAAGTCATTTTGGTACCCGCTACATGAGGAGGCACCAGCATCAGAGGTGCTGAGACTCAAAGTGACAACAAGCGTGATCTGAGAGGGGAGAAAAGTTTAACTTTATGTAAATGTGCTGTAGCACAATGGGCGACTCCTCAGGTGAAATCATACATTTTGAGTTGATTCCCACAGAGAACAGATACACAGCAGTTGACCACCGCCAAACCCAAAGATACAGATTCACAAACAACAGAGTGTTTGTCCTTATTAAAGCTGATGTATAATAATGGTCTTCTGTCTCTACAGTAATGTACGAGAGAAGTTTATCTTCTGTACTGGAGCTGATGCTGCAGAACCAGATGACTCAGATCATTTTGTATATTTGTCTTTCCTTCGACAAAACTCCTCAAAAACTATAACGACATTAATTTTGTCTTCTCAGGAGGTTCGTCTGATCGACTACGAGAAGATGGTGGATGCTAACGGCTTCCGGATCGTAGCGTTTGGTCACTGGGCCGGCATCGCAGGTATGGAAACCTCCTCAGAAAAACACAGTTAGGTTTTGCAGTGTGCCTCAGCTGCTCAGTCATTTCCTGGGACTGTTGGGAAAGTGTTTGCAAGAAGCAGCTGTTGTGAAACTAATGTAACAGTAAAAATCAGTACCTGACTGTCAAGCCGATTAATCATTTCTATGGGAATCAACTGGACCTTCATCATTTGATCAGTCAGGGCTGTTGAGTCAGACTTGTGTCAACATGACAACTAACTGCTGAATCAAAATCTTCTTCTTGCTCTGATCAACTCGTATCTATTTAGAAGGAAAGCTCAAACTAAATTACAATTTTTAAGAAAATTCTTAGAATTATTACGTTTTCTAATTTCCCCTTAGAGTTAAGACTAGATCCTGGTAAAGATAAGTTATTCACAAAGCATCTTAACCCTTAAGAGAGCTCCTAAGGTGAAAAACTGTTGGGAGCATGGAGGAGGACTTTTAAAAGGCTTAATGGGGCATTTACACCAAACGCAAAGCAAACTTTTCGAGCGGCGTGATTAAATGCAACGAGGTGAACAGGCGCACGTGTTAATGCAAATATTTTTATATATTTCATATTTCTTCTATTCTCATTTTCTTATTTTTATTTTTTAGTACTTACTTATATTTCTTAACATATATTGTAGCATTGTTTACATAATTTATTTCTATTTTCTTACATTTCTTTATGTTTATATAAGAGCAACTGTAACCCCCGGGGATCAATAAAGTATTTCTGATTCTGAAAATATGCGTAATGTGTGCTCTCCTTTTGGTCTTGGTCAGCACTCGAGCAGCAGAACTTTGAATTAATTGTGATTGATTTATTGTATTCCTCGGTAGACCAGAAAAGAGAGCGTTACAGTAGTCTAGCCTGCTAATTATAAAAGCACGAATCAGTCTCTCTGTGTGAGAGACATGGCCTCACTTTGGAGATGTTCTTCAAATGATAATATACTGTTTTTGTGACACCCCGCACATGGGCCTTGAAATTAAAATCTGAATCAAAAATAACTCCTAGATTTCTTTCTTTGTGGTTGAGTCCTACTGTATTTAGTTTGGAGGCCAGTTTCTCTCTCTGGGTCTTTGAAGCAATGATCAGTACTTCTGTTTTTATCTTGGTTGAACTGTAAAACATGCTTTATATCTAAAATACAGTTAAAGAGTTGCTCTAAGAAGTGTCCTAAATCAATCCTAAGCTAGGACTCCTTGCTGGAAAAGTTTAGACTAAGTGAGGAGCTCTCTTAGAGTATAGAGAGGCGAAGTCCCACCCCTTCTAGTGGACCCCATAAGGACTTTATTTCGGAAAAAATATGTACGGTAGTCAACGGTGAGAGACAAAAAAGCAAAACGGATTTTAGACACCTAAAAAAAGAATCAACATGAGTTGAAATGTATGCTATATTTAGAGTATTTTCATAGCTTTACGTTGCTGTCAGACAGCCCTTTCTGGTGGGGAACTGAAGCCAGTATCTATGCTCTCTTCAAACCCACCAGACTCCATTCACAAAAACAGTAATTTTAACTCGCAGAACACGGGAGTTGCCGATCTGCCGCTGCCTCGATGTGTTATTGTGTGACTTTGGTGATTCCGAAATAACCCTTTAAAACGCCAATGTCACACAATAACACAAACAAACTAACCAATCAAGGCAGCGGTAGACTAGCAACTCTCCTGTTCTGAGAGGTAAAATTACTGTTTTTGTCAATGGAGTCTGGCGGCTTTGAAGAGAGCATAGATACTGGCTTCAGTTCCCCATCGGAAAGGGCTGTCTGACAGCAACGTAAAGCTATGAAAATACTCTAAATATGGCGTAAACTTCAACTCATTTTTTTAGGTGTCTAAAATCCATTTTGCTGCTGCCCCCGTCTACAGCAGTACATTGCTTTGCTCCCGTGCTGGTACTCCTGTCTGTTTCTCCAAACTCCATCTACTGTAGGTAATACACTGACTGTGGAGAAGTACCTCATACAACCCCACTTCAAAACACCAGAACTATCCCTCTAATCCAGGAATACGCTGATAAACGAGGCCCCAGGTAAAGAAAGTACTTCATGTCAAAATAGTATTTAATCAGAATGAATCTGTTTTTTTATTTTTGTAGGAATGATTAACATTTTGCATGGATTGGGGCTGCGCTTCCTGGCTCTCGGTCACCACACTCCCTTCATGGTAAGAGAACATTCGTCATAAATTTGATCCAAAAACAAAAGAACTTGACAAGAAAACAGTTTCTTATGCATCAACGGGATTCTCATCCCGTCACTTCCTTGTCTCTCTGCTGTTCACAGTACATCGGCATGGCTCACAACTACAGGAATGTCAGCCAGGCCATCCAGGCAGTGAGGGATTGTGGGTATGAGATTTCCATGGGGCTCATGCCCAAATCTATCGGCCCTGTGACGTTTTGTTTCACCGGTACCGGTAACGTCTCCAAGGTACAACAATGCTCAACTCAAAACAAAAAAACACTCACAGAAATCCGGATTCTACTGATTTTGACTTTATTATCTTCCCTTTTTCCTGCAGGGAGCCCAAGACATCCTCAACGAGCTTCCTGTTGAATACGTTGAACCTCATGAGTTGAAGGACGTCTCTGAAACAGGAGGTATGAAATTCCTAAGCCTGTCTTGTGAGGGGACATTTATTATTCATTTACTGCTTGTTGGTAGTTGTTCTGTTAATGGATGAGCTCACACAAATGAAGAAGTCAGCAGTAAAGAAGTCAACACAGCGAGTGCTGCAGAGCTGCAGAGGGACAATACATTTGAAAACACTGAAGGTCACGTTTGTTTCTCAAATAATCCACTTCTTCTACAGATGTGTGTGTGTGTAATCTGTTCGCTGTGTGACCATGGCAACTGCACAAAATGATGCAAAAGAACTAGATCTGTCAATCGATTTAAAATATGTAATCATGATTAATCGCATATTTTTTATTTGTTCAAAATGTACCTTAAAGCTTGGGACAAACCAAGCCAACATCAAAGAAATAGCAGCGACGAAGGCCATCAGTTGCGTCGCCTCTTGTCGCCTTTGTCGCGTACGTTCTGCGCCTGCGTGAGATGAAATAACTCTCCACACCAGCAGGCAGCGGTAGTCTAAATTCATCATTCAAAAAGGGAAACCACAAGACCGAGGATGGGGGATATACAAGCCGTCGTTATGATACGTACATGAATCAAAGCTGCGTTTGCCGACCATTTTCACACCGCTCTCACTCACCACTTAGCTTTATTTCACATGGCCGTGACATTGTGAAAATATCCGTGTATTGGAAGGCCTGATCCTAGATTCGTCCCTGTTATGAATGAAGCTTCGAACTATTTAATACAGCCTTGTTAATCGGATCAGAGTGCTCGTGTTATACATCAGACCGGCACATACGAGTACTTCGCAAAAAGTCAAGGCCGCGCCACCTTTTGGGGGAAAGAAAACCGAAGATCCCGTAGACGTCAATGCAATTTGACGTATGTTTGGATTGTAATTTTTTATGTATGCATTCATCTCTTGTTATACAAACGTAATAATTATTTTGTGACCTTGTCTGAACCTGAGCGTTGGCGATACCTTAATAAATGAAGGTTGATCGCCGTCATGTCCCTTCAGTCTACCCCCGTCCAACACAGTGGCCGGATATTGCTTATCCAGACATCTCTACATATCTGATTGAATCACGTTAGGCTAAAGTTTGTCTGTAAATAACCAACGTGTTAATAACCAACTGTTTGATCTATAGGCTGAGATTTAGTTGGAGACGACAGTCTGATGCTGCTATAACGTTAATGTATGACTGTATTACTGCAGCAGCCTCACACTCAAGCTAACGTTAGCTAGCCATGCTAGTCACTGTCACCAGCATCATTTAGCCATTTAGCACACTGACAGTGAATATTCACGTATCGTATGAAACTCAAATGTCAGTGTGAAAGCCTCGGTTAACCCGCTACACAACAGCTTTTCATCATTCTCTCTCCTGTGACGGAGAGTTTCTTTCCCCCAAAAGGGACCACAGCCTCGGAGATGACTGCATGCTGGGCTGGTCTATAGCCTGGAGCCATAGAGCCATGCTGGTCTGGTCTATAGCTTGGAGCCATGAAGCCCCTCTGTTATATCTTTTTTAGGACACGGCAGGGGAACAAATAGGAGATCAGGGTTTTTGGATTTACACAGCAACTCGTGGGCATAGCGTTATTACTATTACCGGTTCGTTTAAAGTAGAAGTTTGGAGACATGTTTCAACTTCTTCTGTTTACTCTTTTACCATCTACGAGGGACACTGGATTGGTTTCCCACAGAAGGGGGCGTGGTCATTAGAGCCTAATCTGGACGACGTATTGCCAAGTCAAGTGGTATTTAGTGCATACATGATCATTAACAATATGTTGTTGTTTTCTCTTTAAGATATGAGCAGAGTGTACGCCACCGTTCTGAGCCGACATCACCACCTGATGAGGAAGAGCGACGGCATTTATGACCCCATGGAATACGAGGACCACCCTGAACTTTACACCTCGCACTTCAGGACCAGCGTGAGTCTGCTAGTTTCCATCCCACCAACACCACAGTTACATCACACCCACCTGCTGCTGTCAGTCCCTCAGAGGCCTCGTCCTCTATTTCAGTCGTTGGCACTAAACAGCTACTGGTTGGCATTTCACTACAGATGCCACATGGCCGGTTTCACACAGCTGTGATCTTGTTTAACTTTGTTCAACTTTTCTGGCTCAGAAGACAGAGAATAAAACAGCACGTCTACCTGATCAATGATCCTTCACATAACAAGAACATGTAAAAGAGTCCGCAATGAAATTAAATAATTTTATATAGATTGAAAAATATACATTATTTTTTTGCAACTGACAATAATTATATCGATTCATCTGCTGATTATTTTCTGGATGAATTGTTTGGTCTATAAATTATCTATTACAATTACTTCTTAACATGTCTTGTTTTGTCCAGCCAACAGCCCAAAACTCAGACATTTAAGTTTATCATTAATAATAAACTTAATTTATCCACAAGTTGCAGCTCAAAGTGCTTAAAATAATTATGTAGTTATTTCGGCATCCTTGTTATGGAGGACAGAACCTCCCAAAATAAAAAAATAATAAATAAATAACTCAATAAATAAATAAATATGCCATTAAAAGTAGCAGAAATCATATTAAAAATAAATGTAGCCATTAATTAATTGATAAAACGTGACATAAATTTCTGTTTTAATTTGCTTTTTTATTTATTTACCTTTGTATTCCCTTATTTACTTACTCTCTAGCTTAATTTCAACTTTTATTTATTTATGTATTTATTTTTTAAATTCTAAAGAAATTCTAAGGGAAAATCATGCATAAATAAATAAATAAATGGTTAAACATATAAATAAATGAATACATACATTTAAAAATAAATATAAAAATAAATGCAAAAATAAATATCAAAAAATAAATGCAAAATAAATACATAAATAAAAATAAATGCAAAAAAATTACATTTAAAAATTCATAAAAATAAATACATAAATAATTAAAAGTGGAAATTAAACAGAAGAGTAAATATATATAAGGGAATTAATTCAAAGGTAAATAAATAAAAGAGCAAATTAAAACAGAACTATCAATTTATCTCACATTTTAACAATTAATGACTAATTTATTTTATTTATTTTTCGAGTCATTTATTTTTTATTTTGGGAGGTTCCGTCCTCCATACCCTTTGATCCATTTATTGCAGTTAAAGCACAGCAAAATCTGTTTATTTTGGGTTCATATTGGCTGGATTAATCCAGCCAACGTGTAGCTTGCTAGATACAGTGAAATTCACCGAGAGCCTTTGGATGATATTAAGAATCCAGACACGACGGTGTTTGGTTTTCCGGCATATCTGGGACTTTCACAACATGTACAAAGCAGCAATAGTGGTTATTTCACCCATAGTTGATGAAATGTTGTTGATATCTACGTGGAGGTAAGCCCCTCCTCCTCTCCGGCACGTGTAGCGCGAGTGACGTGAATGAACACAAATGACCCCGCGGTCAAACTCGTGCGAATAACACAAAGCAAATTTTCTCCTCATTTTCTGAACGCAGCATTACAGAAGATCAAAAATGGTTACTTTTTTGTACCAAATTTGGTGAAGACTGAATGAAATCTGTATAAAAAGTGGTTAAAAAAATACTATCTAGGCAAATAAATGAATAAAATTTATTTCTATGCTTCACAGCTCAGGAATCATCACAGTCAAAATGTTCAAAATGTCATCTTAACCACAGGTGGCGCCCTACACAACCTGTCTGATCAATGGTATTTACTGGGACCCCCACACCCCCCGACTACTCAGACGACTGGACGCCCAGAAGCTGATAAGACCGATCAAGAACTTGCCAATGGCCACTGAGGGATCACCAAGCCTGCCTCACAAGTAAGAGCGTCGCGTTGTTGGAATATCACCAACCACAAACTCACCAGGAGCTCCGGCTGTTTCTCTCTGTTCATGAAGAGTCAACTGGAGATTGATTCTAACTGAAGCATTTTCAACCCAGATCGATGCATCTTTGCCTCAGTTCACATCTTCTTTGTCTGGTTGTTAAGTTTGTGTTCGTTCATGGAGTATGAAAACAGACCCTCCGCCGTGGGACAAGCTAGGTAGTTAACTAGCCAGCTAGCTGTGTCCGGGTGCTGCATCCGTTCTCTTCCCAGCGAACTGCGACACACACACACACACTACGGCCCCACTGACATGTGTTCTGTTGTCGCCATAACAACTAACAACAATCGCCATTTTCTTTTGTACTAGTGAAATTACCACAGCAAACAGTTCTATGACCCTTCTACTCCTATTTCATTTCTATGGTTTTAACTCTTTACCTCGCCGTCAGACAGCCCTTTCTGATGGGGAACTGAAGCCGTTATCTATGCTCTCTTCAAAACCACCAGACTCCTTTGACGGTAAGTTTGTTTGGGCTATTGTGTGACTTTGGTGAATCTGAACTAACCCTTTAAAACACCAAAGTCACACAATAACACAAACAAACTAACCCATCGAAGCAGCGACAGATCAGCAACTCCCGTGTTCTGAGAGGTAAAATTACTGTTTTTGTCAAAGGAGTCTGGTGGCTTTGAAGAGAGCAAATATAAAGGCTTCCCGCCAGAGATGCGAGGTAAAGCGATGAAAATATTCTAAATATAGTGTACACGTAAACAGATTTTTCAGGTGTCTAAAGTATGTTTTGCTGCTGCCCCCGTCCACAGCAGTACATCGCTTTGCTCCTATGCTGGTACTCCTGTAGGTAATACACTGGCTATGGAGAAGTGCTTCATATAACCCCACTTCAAACAATCTGAAACAACCCTTTAAGATTTCTTTTGAACAGTTGTTTTTCCAGTGTGTAATGAGCGTTACAGCCTCACAGGGAAATAGATTTATTTTTCCATCAGTAGAACAGGAATAGATCCGTCCCCTGCTCTGACGCTGACGTGTCCTCAACCTCTCAGTTAGACACAATAAATGTGATGTACCTGACTGGCTGAATGTCTGTTCTAGTGAATGGACAGCAGTGCATTGTGGTAGATAGCTGCTGTATTTCCACAGAGGTCAAAGGTGACATCGTTCTCTTCAGTCCTGTTTACAGAGGGACAGTTCAGCCTGTCGCTCTGACCTCCTGAACACCGTCTCTCCTCATCTCTCTCTGCAGACTGCTGGCCATCTGTGACATATCGGCCGACACCGGGGGCTCCATAGACTTCATGAACGATTGCACCACCATCGACAAGCCTTTCTGTATGTACGACGCTGACCAGCACATAGATCACGACAGGTACAGCACTGACATCTGTGACCTGTGTCTCATCACCAGCATCACCTGCACGTTTCTGTTTCTTCTGTTTAAGGCTTTCACTTTCACTCAGCTGGTCTGCAGGCTGCTGCTGTCAGACGTTGAGAGGTTTCAGGTTATTACTCTCTCTGCCTGGAGTCTGCCTGTTTACATCCATCTAAAATGAAAACCATAACAGCTAGGAGCATTCATTCCTTTTGCAGCAGAAAGCGAAGGCTTCTGTCCTTCCAGTCCAGTCGCAAATTAGTTACGAAATTTAATGTTTTGATTTGATTGACAATTTTTCATTGTCAGCATGAAATCAGTTCTGATGTAATCTACGTAATTTTAGACCTGTATTGTTTACCGCATATAGTCTAAGTGTTAATTATACTGTATATAAGTAACATTAATGCTTCTGGTCCCGGCAGTGTGGAGGGAAACGGGATCCTCATGTGCTCCATCGACAACCTTCCTGCTCAGCTTCCCATCGGATCCACCGAGTACTTTGGAGACCGACTCTTCCCCTACCTCTGGGAGATGGTAAGACGTCTGGGTGTTGTCGTCTGCTATTGGCTTCTGTTTGCTTTGGCACAGGGCTGGCAGAGGTTTCACGTGGTGAACTGGCTAATTATAAACATGACAGACAGGGATTTAAATTTAGTGTCGTGTCATCATCAGCTACCTTCAGATGCCACCAGACCACTGGAGGAAGAGGACTTCAGCCCCCAAGTCAGAGACGTAAGTGAAATATTTCACTGTATTCGCTACAGAAGCGTGTTGCTGTTGTTTTTAGATCTGCTATTTCTTCATTTTCTAAATTAATTTTATGGGATACCAATTCATGACTCAGCAGTTTATCTCATGATCTCAGTCTGATGTGAGCAAAACTGAGCAATGAATCATGTACATATTTAGCCTGAGAAGTTAGATGGAGGTTTCACACATTTTTATGCCTCCCCACCGCCGATAATCGTGGCTGCATTATGTTTTTGTTCGATTCTTGTGAACACAATATCTCAGGAACCCCTGGAGGGAATTTCTTCAAATTTGGCACAAACGTCCACCTGGACTCGAAGGATGAACTGATTTGATTTTGGTGGTCAAAGGTAAAAGTCACAGTGACCTCACAAAACAAGTTTTTGGCCATAACTCAAGAATTGATATGCTAATTATGACAAAATAGAGTGGTGCAGGAATGAGTCCTAGAACCCAGAAATGAGTTAGCATTTTAGCACTTCTGGTTCCCTCATCTGGAAGTCAATGGGTCCCTCAAATAGGTTTTTAGATGCCTGAAATAAGGTCTGTGGTTAACACAAGCTGAAGAGATTTTCTACGATATAAAATACATCAATGAATACCCCACTCCTGAATTTTTGTCTTAAAAAAGCGGTTGCTAACAAGTGGCTAAATGAGACTACTAAATGTCATCACGCTGGCTCGTCCTCCTCTACAGCCTCGTTGTGTATCGCGTTCTCGCGACCGTGGTGTAGTTCGTTTATAGCCTAATGTTAGCTTTTTACTTCTGGTGATTGCATTCACACTTCAAAAAACATAAAAGTGGTGTTCATTTGTGGAGTTTATCTTGCTGAACAAAACATGTAAGTATCATAAATGTGTGTTTACCACGGAGCTTATTTTCTGCAATAATCCAAAACCCAATAGAACAATCCCATTGACTTTTTGTCGAGGGAACCAGGTTGATGCTAACTTCCTGGTTGGCCTACAAAAATACGTCATCCCTGGAGCACTGAAAAAGGTCCAAAAACACTTTTCTGGAAATTATTCAACCCCTTATCTCAGGAGCAGAACAGGAGATTCTGACCATATATCACATTTGGTCAGATACTGAATTGGTGACACTGATCTTGGGTGCTGCTCACCTTGAAACTGGATATTTAAGTTGTACCGTTTAGTTTTAGAGCTAGAGTGAAGATACTGGTATCATATGAAACTACAAAACCTAAGGAATCCATTGATACCAACCATGCCATAAAAGCTTGTCACAAAGGAGGATAAATAACGCTCCAGATTTTCGCTAAATTTTGTCGAGGAAAAACTGCCGTGGCCATTTTCAAAGGAGTCCCTTGACCTCTGATCTCAAGATATGTGAATGAAAATGGGTTCTATGGGTACCCACGAGTCTCCCCTTTACAGACATGCCCACTTTATGATAATCACATGCAGCTTGGGGCAAGTCATAGTCAAGTCAGCACACTGACACACTGACAGATGTTGTTGCCTGTTGGGCTCGAGATAAAAAAAATTTACTATTCATTTGTGATTATTCACGATCAACTATGGACAATCACGCAATTAAATATTTTAAACGATTGACAGCCTTGTAATTCTTGAAACAAAAGACCTTGGTCTCCATTGCCTTCGTTAGGGCGGCTGTGGCTCAGAGGGTAGAGCAGGTTGTCCACCAATCGGAAGGTCGGTGGCTCGATCCCCGGCTGCTCCGGGTCACATGTCGATGTGTCCTTGAGCAAGACACTTAACCCCAAATTGCTCCCGGAGGTATAGCCATCGGTGTGTGAATGAGTATTTAGATTAAAGCCTGATGGGCAAAGTTGGCACCTTAGTAGCCTCTGCCATCAGTGTATGAATGTGTGTGTGAATGAGTATTTAGATTAGATCCTGATGGGCAGGTTGGCACCTTAGTAGCCTCTGCCATCAGTGTATGAATGTGTGTGTGAATGAGTATTTAGATTAGATCCTGATGGGCAGGTTGGCACCTTAGCAGCCTCTGCCATCAGTGTATGAATGTGTGTGTGAATGGGTGAATGCTGACATGTAGTGTAAAGCGCTTTGAGTGGTCGGAAGACTAGAAAAGCGCTATATAAGTCCAAGTCCATTTACCATTTACCATCTACCATTTTTTTAAATGTATTTATTTGGCAAGACTTATTTCACTCTTTTGCAAATGATTGAAACAACTGAATCATTTTGTAAGATGTGATGTCGTCTCTTTGTTCCTGAAGGCCGTCATCACCTCAAACGGAGTCCTCACCCCAAAGTTTGAATACATTGAAAAACTTCGAGAAAGGAGGTAAGACTTATTTCACACTGGAACTGTGAGTATGTTATACAGTTTATCTGTTGGAAGGAAAATCCGCCACCTTTTTATGTGGATATCCAATCAGTGTTGATAGTAAATGTAGTAGATTGAAGCAATAAATCGCCACAGTGCATCCAGAGGGTCCCCTTCGAAATAAGAAATGAGAATATATGAAATATGTACAAATATTTGCACCAAGACGTGCAATATATAACAAATACCCTTCACCCTGAGTAGCACTGTTTGTCCCTTCGCTGCCTCCGTACGCGCGCGTGTGTTTGTTTCTGTTTGTGCCGGTGGGTGAGCACTGCTGGCGTCTCCTGACTGCCGCTTCTCCCTCTGTCAGCTGTCTTTCCTCTCGTTTTGTTGCTGTTTCTTCACTGTTCTACTGAGTTTTATTGTGTTCCGTCTCGTTCCCACTCTTGTTCTCCGTCTTTTGTTTTTTTGTTTTTGTTTTTCCCTCTGCTCCCGTTCGCTGCACTCTCCTCGCCGGTTAGCTGCTAACTCGCTAGCGGAGCTGCCCTGCATGTTTCTCTGTCCCCCTCAACTCCCCTCGGACACTCCACCACTGGAATTACAATAATCATCTGGCTGTTCTCCTCATCATCTGTACCCATCTGTATCGTGAGTACCCCCTGTCTAACACTACCCTGTGCTGCCTCTACCGTCCCTCTCACCACTTGCTAACCCGTCTGCTAAACCATGGAACCACCAACCCTACTCACCCCTCTCCTGTTGCTTCTTACACTACCCCCCCTGCTATTCAAAGGATTCCCCTGGTTCCCACAGTTGTTTTGTCCCCCCATTACCTCCTCCCCTCCCCTCCCCTACTCTCGCTGTCAACTCCTCCGCCTCAGGAGAAACTACAGGCTATCCTCCACTGCTCTCTCCTCTGCTCAATCTGCTGGAATCCTCATCTGTAAACGCTACCTTCACCATGGCCCCAAACACAACCGTCATCTCCAGTCATCCATTACCCCCACCACCCCTCCACTGGACCCCGCCGCACTGTGAACCTGGCCAACCTCCAACCTCTCCAGCGTGCCCCCATCACACCACCCTCCCACTCATCCAACTTTGCCCTCCTCAACACCCGTTCACTTAACAACAAAGCCCCCATCCTCCATGAACTCATCACTGGACTTCCTTCTGCTCACTGAAACCTGGCAACAACCCAATGACTTCTTCTCCCTCAACCAAGCATCCCCCCCCAACTTCGGCTACCTCTGTAAACCCCGGCGTGGAGGGGGCCTCGCAGTATTATTCAACCGGAACCTCAGGACCACCGAACTCACTTTCCCTACAGTCACATCATTCGAATCCCTCGCCTTCAAAACCTGCTCCAACACAGTCATTCTCATTTACCGCCCACCTAAACCAAATTCATCCTTCCTCTCCGATCTGTCTGAACTCCTCATCCTAGCATCATCCCTCCCCTAATCCCTACTGCTACTGGGCGACTTCAACATCCACATGGACTCCTCCACCTGTAAACTTGCCTCTGATTTCTCCACTCTACTGGACAACTTCAACCTCACCCAGCACATCACCTTCCCCACACACAATAAAGGCCATATTCTGGATCTCGTCTGCTCTGCCAACGTCCCGGTTCTGAACATCCAACCATCCCCCTTTCCCCTATCTGATCACAAACTCATCCAATTCACAATCCCTTCCCCATCACCCCGTCTGAAACTCCCCAGAGTCATCTCATTCCGCAACATCAAGTCCATTGATCCCCTCCATCTCTCCGACCTGCTATCTGCTGCCCTCCACCTGGACCCACCCCCCACCTCACCTGATGATCTCACCAACCACCTCAACGCCACCCTGTCTGCCTCCCTCAACTCACTGGCCCCCCTGAGAACCAAAACTGTTTCATTCAACACCTCCTCCCCCTGGTTCACACCCCACCTCAGAAAACTCAAACAGACCGGCCGCCAACTTGAACGCCTCTGGAGAAAAACATCACTCACTGTTCACCTCGACGCCTACAAATCTCACCTCATCACCTACAAAGACGCCATCACTGCTGCCAAATCTTACGACTTCTCCACCATCATCAATGACCCCACCCGTAACCCCCGAACCCTCTTCTCCACTGTCAACACTCTCCTCAAGCCTCGTGCCAACACCCTCTCTGACCCCTCACCCGATCTATGTAACTCATTCCTTCAGTTCTTCAGCAACAAAATCACCACCATCAACAACTCACTGCTCCCCGTGTCTGACCCAGCAGCAACCACACCGACCCCTATTCTCTCCATCCCTCTGGACCCCCTGACCCCTCCCCCCCCAGCACCGCCTCTCCCGGTTCGACCCTGTTGACTCAGCAGCCATCGCCAAACTCATCAGCACATCCAAACCCACCACCTGCTCCCTCGATCCCCTCCCCACTCCCCTGCTGAAGTCCTGCCTCCCTGTCCTATGCCCCTACCTCACCGACCTCTTCAACTCCTCACTGTCCCATGGAACTGTCCCCTCAGCCTTCAAAACTGCTGCTGTCACCCCCACACTCAAGAAACCTGGTCTGGACCCCTCCTGTCTCAATCACTACCGCCCTATCTCCAACCTCCCCTTCCTCTCCAAAACCCTCGAACGCCTCGTCTCCACCCAGCTCCAATCCCACCTGCATTCCAACAACCTGCTTGAACCCCTCCAATCTGGCTTTCGCCCCCTCCACAGCACAGAAACTGCACTCCTCCAAGTCCTCAATAACCTCCTCACCTCTGCTGACACCGGAGCCCTCAACATCCTCATCCTCCTGGACCTGAGTGCAGCCTTCGATACCGTATGTCACAACATTCTTCTCACCAGACTCCAAGACATCGGTATCGAAGGTACTGCACTCAGCTGGCTCCGGTCATACCTCACCAACAGATCTCATTTCATCTCCCTTCACAACAACTCCTCTGCCACATCCACAGTCACACAATGTGTCCCCCAAGGCTCTGTACTCGGTCCACTCTTGTTCATAATCTACTTATTCCCCCTCGGTCAGATCCTACGCCACTTCAACCTGGACTTCCACTGCTATGCTGACGACACTCAGATCTACCTCAGCACCAACACCCCCCACAACCCACCGCTCTCCCACATCAACTCCTGCCTCTCTGCAATTAAAGCCTGGATGCAACAGAACTTTCTAAAACTCAACAGCGACAACACACAACTCCTTCTCATCGGCTCCAAATCCACCCTCACCAAAACCAACAACCTCACACTCAACATCGATGGCACTTCTGTTTCCCCCTCACCTTGGCGTGATCTTCGACTCCACCCTCTCCCTCGAGCCCCACATCCGCCAACTGGTCAAAATATCCTTCTTCCACCTCCGCAATATCGCAAAAATCCGTCCGTCCCTCACACCCCCTACAGCAGAGAAACTCATCCACGCCTTCATCTCCTCCCGCCTTGACTATTGCAACTCACTCCTCTATGGCATCAGCAACACCTCTATAAATAAACTACAACTGGTCCAGAATGCAGCTGCCCGACTCCTCACCCATACCAAATCATGGCATCACATAACCCCAGTCCTGAAAGACCTTCACTGGCTCCCTGTCTCCCACCGGGTCTCATACAAAATCCTGACCCTCACCTACAAAGCCCTCCACCAACTTGCACCCCCCTGTCTCTCTGAACTCCTCTCCCCCTACCAACCTCAACGGTCCCTCAGATCCACCTCAGCTGGTTTACTCTCCACCCCCAAGTCCAAACTCCGCAGCTTTGGGGACAGAGCATTCTCCAGGGCAGCTCCCAAGCTCTGGAACTCACTCCCCAATCTCATCAGAGACTCCGATTCCCTCACCATATTCCAGTCCCGCCTCAAAACACATCTTTTCTCATCTGCTTACCCATAGCCCCCTCCCTCCCCCTACCCATCAGTCCGTGTGTATGTATGTGATTGTGCCTGTGTATGTCGCTTTTTGTCGTTCGTCTCCTGTCTGTCTCACACCGTTTTCTCCCCGACTATGTTAAAGCGTCTTTGAGATCACTAAAAAGCGCTATATAAATCTAATATATTATTATTATTATTAAATAACCACAGTGCAAATATGTAAATACAAAAGGCTTATAAGTAAATACAAAATGCTGAGAAGTGGGTTCTATTAATTGTGTTAAATAAAAATGTCAGAGTGGTATAAATTAGAATTAAATAAGAGTATTTCTTAGTATAAACAGTATAAATGTACGCACTGAGGAATTGATTGGTTCAATCGACTTTTACCATTTACATTTACCATCAACACTGGTTGGACATCCAAATAAAAATGGGGCAAATTGTCCCTTTAAGGGCTGTATTTGGTGTATGTTTTTAAAATTTAGGTTTTGTGGAATGTGTAACATGTGTTTCTTTGTGTTTGGGGATCATTCTGTATTTCAGCGTATTTCTCATTTGAATTATTCTTAAAAATGTCAAAAAATTACCTTGGCACACGCCTGTTCCGTCTACGAGTTAATGCAACCAATCTGTGGATGAAATGTGTAAAGATTACGAGACAGGTAACATTTAAAATGTTCTAATGTAGCTCACCTGCGCTAACTCTCTAAACCGTAGTGTTTCATCAGTACAGTTAATAGCAGCTTACTAAAAGCTAAGTAATGTTTGTGCTTTGTAGTCTCCTGTTTTTGCTCTTTTCCCTCTCTAACTCACCTTCTTTAGCGTTGCTGTTTATGATGTTTTAGTGTCCTCCAGCCAGCCGCTAGTGCTGTAAGCTGGCCTTGTAGCGACTAACAATCACCTTGTGGTTGTTCTTGCACAGTGCTGCCCTCCGGTGTGTGCTCTGCCAACCTGCCTCCGCATTAACACCTTGCATGGCTAGCGTGCTAATAGCTGCTAGCCAACGTCAGCCGCTGGACCTTTGGGTATGGAGGGGTAGAAACATCTTTTCTTCTCACTTTATACACAAAAACACGCCGTCACCTCTTCTGTCGCATCAGTCTGTCTTGTTCCTCTAGTTTAATTTTATTAATTTAATTTTTTCAATTTTTAAGTTTCACCAGAGTCGGATGAGAAGATGAACATCAGTGTTTGCATTCAGTACAGAGATTGATCCTAGAGTTGTTTAGCCTAGCTTAGCACAAAGACTGGAAGTGGAGGGAAACTGCTAGCTTCTCTCCGTTAAAAGAGAACAAAAATCCACCTTACCACAATTTCTAAACTCTCTTGTAACGTTAGCTAAAAAGTGAAAGTCAGTTGTTTGCTCCATTGCAATGTCAGCGCCCGGCAGCAGAGCTACGCTTCTGCCATTTTGGACTGAAAGTGAATACCGGACGCCAGTAAAACGTCCACCTATAACGTCCCATACAAAACTAAAACAACATTATTTACATTCTATTGTGATATATTTACTGTCTCTACCGAAATGGCCTGTGTTAAACAATAAAAATATTACAATACTAAGATGGGGAACATGGTAAAAAATACCTGTTAAACATCAACATATTAACGTCAGCATTATTAACATTAGCATTATTAACATAAGCATGCTGATTAGCATCTACCTAACGTGCTGAAGCATAACCTCACAGAGCTGCTAGCACGGCTGTACGCCGTTATTGTTATTTCTTTAGCTTCGTTAGCTCTCCAAAGAACAAATGTTATGTCTCATTAGCAAAACCAAGTTTGTGTTTTGGGGTTTGGGGAATCAATTAAAAAAACAAAATTTAGAAAACTGCTCTCAAGCAGACCCTTTTATTGTTTTAATTAGCTCTTTCTAGATGGCTATCATTCTGGTTAGTGGCACTGTTTTCCTACTTTTTACTTTTTAAGGAGCTAGGCTTGCAGTTTTTCTGCTAGGCTAAACTAGTCCTGGATGCACAAGGTTGAAACTGATCTTCTCCTCTGACTTCTGACAGAAAATAAATGATTCATCTGCATGTTTATCGTTTACTTGAAATCCTCCTCAACATTCATACCTTATTAATATTTATCTTTTTCTTAATCTGCTTTCTCCATTGATTACACATTGAGCTCCTTCTACCTCGCTGCTTATCTGCAGATTCAGTCAATGTTGCTGTTAAAAACATTTTAATGAGCTTGTGAAATCTACTCTGACTCCATGACCCTTAATACTGTTTGTTTCTTCAGATTATTAACATTCAGGCTCAGTGCAGATTTACTCTTCAGTGACTCCATAAACAGATTTCAGCCTTGTCTTGAGACTCAAGTGTTTTTCACACAGAAGAGTTCTGCTTGCTCATATTTAGGCCACCTCTAAGACTTGATGAGTTTTCTTCCTAATTGATCTTAAGTATCATTTTTCCAGACAAGCCATGCCTCCGATTCTTAATCCTTTTGATTGAGTTTGGCTCCTTAAGATATGTAAACTGAGGGAGAAATCCTCCTGAGGGAACGGCTCTCTTTTCTTTTTTAATTAAGAGGACGGGACTCGGCGGCGGGCAGACCGCCGGTCGGAACTTCAGCCAGTCCCGCTGTGACTCGTGCATGAGTGCAATGTCGCGTCCAATTAGACCAAAGCTAATGAGTCCAGGGGTCTGACTCCTGGGGGAGGGGGTTGAGGCAGTTGGTGGTGGGATATTAATGCCACAGGTCACTCGGGGTGATGCCACCATTATGATGTTATTGTTGTTATGGTGTTAAGATAATCCAGCATGCAGAATCACAGACTTCTTAACTGAAGCCAGGTGTTTGGAGAAGGCCTCTCGGTTTAATTAAAAGGCCTGAGAGCTGATGCTTCCTGGTTCAGTGAACTCACATGGCTTTCATTCACACTGTGGTTACAATATGTGATCAGTATTAAGCTATATATGCCTTCCAACACCAATACTACCATAATATTTAGTGTGAAAGGAAAATATTTTATATGTCCCAATTAGGGCTGTCAATCGATTCAAATATTTAATCACGATTAATCGCATGATTTTCCATAGTTAATCTCGATTAACTGCAAATTAATTGCAATTTTTTTTTTTATCTGTTCAAAATGTACCTTAAAGGGAGATTTGTCAAGTATTTATTACTCTTATCAACATGGGAGTGGGAAAATATGCTGCTTTATGCTAATGTATGTATGTATGTATGTATGTATTTATTACTGGAAAACCATTAACAACACAAAACAATGACAAATATTGTCCAGAAACCATCACAGGTACTGCATTTAGCATAAATAATATGCTCAAATCATAACATGGCAAACTGCAGCCCAACAGGCAACAACAGCTGTCAGTGTGTCAGTGTGCTGACTTGACTGTGACTTGTCCCAAACTGTATGTGATCATCATAAAGTGGGCATGTCTGTAAAGGGGAGACTCGTGGGTACCCATAGAACCCATTTTCATTCACATATCTTGAGATCAGAGGTCAAGGGATCCCTTTTGAAAATGGCCATGACAGTTTTTCTTCGCCAAAATTTGGCATAAATTTGGAGCGTTATCTGACCTCTTTTGCAACAAGCTATCTTCACTCTAGCTGTAGAACAGAGTCCTCTACAACCTAAAAATCTCAAGTTGCTTAAATGTGTTAAAGAAATTAGTGTCATTAAAACAAATTTGCATTAACGCGTTATTGTCACGTTAACTTTGACAGCCCATGTCCCAATACATAGCATGTCAAATGCAGTATGCCAAAAGTACCAGGATGTCTACTACATCACATTTTGCAGTATGCAGGCCAGCATGCTTTTCTGGCTATTCTGACCCACAATCCTCTGTGCAGCGGATATATGAGTAAGAGAGTCAAAGTTCAAGGTGCAATGTTATGACGAAGTAGTATGTCCCAATTGTATGCATACTGCATGCAACAGTGCGTACTTTGGAAGGGCAAAAATAAATCAAATATTATTTTTACCACTAACTTTATATTTATTGTTGACTTTTAATTTAATATGAATTATTACTAACAGGTATATTTTTAACAATAGTAATTCTAATTCATATTGTTAATACTTGATATGAATTTATACCACACGAAAAAAACAAACAAATCACATGTAAAAATTCACTTATAGCCAATTGTGATTTTCAGATATTTCACATATGACATGTAAGACATCACATGTGAAACATCATCTTATGATGAGATATATATTCACATTCAGGTATATGTGGTTTTGGGACATTACATGTGGGGTTTTTTTAAGCGCAAACCCAGCCCTGATAGTGATGTATAGTTGTCTGATTTTATTTAAAAAAAAAAAAAAATAATTTAAAAAACAAAACAACACCACATAATTTTATTTTTTTATTTAATTTAATTTAATTTAATTTAATTTAATTTATTGGATGACCCCCCCACCCCCTTCTCATGCTCCTCATCAGTCACATTGATCTTGTTTGATTTAGTTTGATCAGAAAAGCACTCACTCATTGCCACTTTGACTTTGTACACATTGCATTGTTACAACCATGAGTTTATACATCGATCTGAGATCTGCACAGGAAAATATTAGCTAATTTATTAAAAAAACTAAGGCATATGTGTGAAATTTAAACACATTTTAAATAATATCACTCCTGTTTTTTCACTGATTCTTTCAAGGAACTTTAAATGTTTTAGAGAAATTTAAAACTATACAAATTAATTGATGCAATATTTAAATAATATTACAAATAAATGTTTTTATTTTTTTTTAAATAAGATTCATTTTAAATAGTGTTTTAATAATGTTTGTACAGAGCAGGTGAATATGCTATCCATGCACAATTTCTTTATTTTCTTTTTCTCTGTTGTGCAACTTAATTGTATTTCAGGGATTCTTTATTGCACCAGCTTTCTCCCTTTTATTTATATATATATATATATATATATGCTTTTCCACTGAGATAATGTGCAGGACAGCACTTTGTCCATGAAGTAACTTTACTCAAATTAAATAAAGGACAGAAATACATTTCCATGTTGTATATTTCTTTATAGTCTAAAGTTGTACATTCAGAAAAAATGGCAAAATAAACTTATAAATCTCAAAATAATGCAGCTTTAGTAGCTTTTCAGTCGTAAAGCAAAATGTGTAGAGAGTCAAAGTTGAGTAGATTATTGTTTCCGCTCAGCCATAAAAACTTGAGTTACTCGACTGGTGTATTGATTTATTGAAGCTTGAAATTTTTCTGACGTGGGTTTAAGTCAGTGTGTCTAATGTGCTTCAGGGAGAAGGCTCAGATCATGAAGAAGTCTGGGATGAAGCGCGTCCTGCTGCTGGGTTCAGGATACGTCTCCGGACCCATAGTCGAGTATTTGACTCGCGACGAGAAGACCCAGGTCACTGTGGGTGAGTTTGTCTTACAGACTCTGAAAAGCCATAAAGGTGATGTGTTATTTGAAATATGTAACGACATAGCCTGAGTTCCAGGTCTGTCGGGTGTGCAACTTTAGTCACATGATCACAAGTGATCGTTTAAACGCCGTAGATCTTTTTGTTTGGTCCTTGTAAAGGAAGAATTTGCGTCGCTCTTGGTGTGAACACACCATTAGAATATCTGAATCATCAGTGTGTTGTTTGTTCTGTAATGGCTACTAAAACATCACAGAGCTATTAGCAGGACTTCAGTAGATACAAGTCTCCTTTTTATGAACTAAAGATATACATAACTGATTGACTGTAATAATAATTTCAGGCAACCTGTCAATCCAATAATTAATCCCAGAAGAAACTTTTTCAGAGCCCCGTGCTTATATGACATTCTACTGATTGTGTTTCCTGTGTTTTGTTAATGTCAGCGTCGGCGCTACTGAGGCAGTCAGAGGAGCTGGCAGCCAAATATCCCAACACCATCCCCGTCATGCTGGATATCAGCAGCCAGGAAGGACACCTGGACTCTCTGGTCAAAGATCATGACGTGGTCATCAGGTACAGTAGCGCTGTACAACAGGATATTTTGTTACAGGCAGTCATACAAACTGTTTAACATGTGGATGGATGTCATTTCTTTTACTAAAGTAAACTTGAATATTTTAGGTCATTTTGAGATGTCCTTTTATTGTTAGGTTCTCTAAAGTCGCCTTAAAACTTATTTTGGCCACGCCCCCAAAAGGAGGCAGGGTTTGAAGAAATAGATGGATGAAAAATGGAGTTGTGTGGACATCTTAGGCTCAGCTTGTCAGGCTCAGCTTGTCAGGCTCAGCTCTACATGACCAGACAGGGCCCAGTTTTCATCAGTCTGAGATATATTCATCAGCCATCTGTTCCTCAGCATGGTGCCGTACGCGCTTCACCCGCTCATCGCCAAACACTGCATCAAGAGGAAGGTAAACATGGTGACAGCCAGCTACCTGAGTCCTGCCATGAAGGAGCTGCAGAGCAGGTGATGTACTCAACACACAAACGATTAAACAGGATACATTAACACGAGGGCTGTCAATCGATTAAAATATTTAATTGCATGATTGTCCACATTTAATCACAATTAATCGCAAATTAATCGCACATTGTCTGTTCAAAATGTACCTTTAAAGGAGATTTGTCAAGTATTTCATACTCTTATCAACATGGGAGTGGACAAATATGCTGCTTTATGCAAAAGTATGTATATATTTCTTATCGGAAATCAATTAACACAAAACAGTGACAAATATTGTCCAGAAACCCTCACAGGTACTGCATTTAGCATAAATAATATGCTCAAATCATAACATGGCAAACTGCAGCCCAACAGGCAACAACAGCTGTCAGTGTGTCAGTGTGATGACTTGACTGTGACTTACCCAAAACTGCATGTGATTATCATAAAGTGGGCATGTCTGTTAAGGGGAGACTCGTGGGTACCCATAGAACCCATTTTCATTCACATTTCTTGAGGTCAGAGGTCAAGTGACCCCTTTGAAAATGGCCATGACAGTTTTTTCTCGGCAAAATTTAGCATTAGCGTAATTTACCGTGCTTTGAATCAAGAGATACTGAAACGTAATATATGTGTGTGATTTTGTGTGTGTCAGTGTGGAGGAGGCGGGCATCACCATTGTGAATGAGATGGGACTGGACCCGGGCATCGATCACATGCTCGCCATGGAGTGTATCGACAAGGCCAAAGCTGACGGCTGCACAGTGAGTCTGCACACACTCTGACCGCGCGTGCGTGCGTGCGTGCGTGCGTGCGTGCGTGCGTGAGATAATAATAGTTTGAACACATTGAATTGTCCTTACTTGAATATTCAGTGGAAACCGCTTATAGCGATTACGTCTGTCCAGGTCAGTTTGATCACTATGTGCGGATGATTATTATAACCACATTTTTTTGGTTTGTCTTTATTTCTCATGCAGATTACCGTTGACATTTGTATATTTATTACATGAATATAAAGTAATTTATATTAATAGACGGACAGCTTAGATATTTACAGGCTCGCTGAGAATTCCTCTGCCTTTTCCCTCGCCAATGGGCCCGCTTGGGGCGAGGCTTTGCCGTTTCTCAGCCGGCTTTGTGTCACTGCAGCGCACGCGGTGTGTGCATACAAACGGCGCCCCTTTGCTAGGGCTCCTCGCTCGCTCAGCCGGTTAGTGGTATGGACGGAGGCAGGCGTCGATCGTCTACATGTGTTGCCGGTGCTGCGGTGGCGCAGAGCCGGTTGAGGATTGAAAAATGTCACTTTACGTGACCAGGCATTATCAATCCACTTGTCCAGGGCGGCTTCAACCACAGGTGTTTTCCCCGTGCGCATTCGTTTTCTGTAAGGTAGCCCGAGGAACATCTAGTTTTGCTTCTGCATTTCGTTTCCATTTCGTTTCCCGTCATGATTTCAACGCAGCACCAGCCTCAGGAAGCAAGTTGGAACACAGACAAAATACTGCACGCCGCAAGGCAAAGTATCAATAGAGTAAAAAAAAAAGAAAAATACTGTATTACCATATAGAAAAACCCAAAATGAACATTGTAAGCGGATTATTTTATAAGCAAATTATTTAAACAGCATTTGTATAGGAATGATTCTGTCCTAAACTTTTTGATCAATATAAGCGGTTTCCACTGTATAAGTTTAATACAACACAAATCTTGGTACAGCATGCACAGACACAGTCATACCAAACACTATATGCAACATAAGATACACCCCGCCTTCTCACACGTCATACATAATCACATAACCATACTACCTTGGAGGAAGCAAAACAATGTTGTGTCTAACTCTTGGTTCAGACTGTTGGAGTCAGGAACATCTACAAGGTCCTCATCTTGTCTTTTACCTCCAGACGCCCGGAGCCTCCTCACATAAGACTTGCCAAGTGTGAAGGACTCTGAGGCCTTTCAAAATACCAACCAGATGGCAATGAACATATAATACATTTATGATGACATTCAAATGTCTTCATGTCTAACAATTTCCCAGATGTAGACTGACAGGCCACATGTTCACATTGCTTGATTTCACACAGGTTTTAGTCCAGAAACAGATGACGTCACACAGTCAGACATGAGTTCTTCCTGAATCAGAAAAGTTCAACACAACGTGAAAAAGACCTTAGACCTGTGATTTAAACATAAAATTACGACCTGAGTTTGGTTCCCAAATTGACCCAAAGTCAAAGCGGCTGAACACACTTGTGTCAAAATGATAAGTTAAGAAACAGAAAAATGAATGAATGATGTAAAGAGTATTACTGTTCATATAATCACAACAACTATTCTCTGTTTAAAAGTGACTTATAACGGGTGACTGTCAGTCCTCTTTTAATCTCTATAAACAGATTCTGTATTCATGTGTAGGCAACGGGACAAGATTTTGGTACTGGAAGCGTTCTGGTTTCCATTTGTAGTCGGAGTAGTATATTGACCAATCCCGTTCCAGCAAGCTTTGGTTGAATGCAGGTAAACAGTCCGGCTTTTGAGCCGAGTTTGTAAACTGGCTACTTGTGATGCATCTCTAGTTAATAATTGGATTTTAAACAATGAGCGATGCACGGAAGAGGAAGTCTTGGCCTGGATATCCGCTGATTACACCTGAACCCCAGAAATATAGCCCCTTGACCTCAGAGGTTTATCCGTTGTCAGACCAGAAGCCGATGGGTACAGAGATTGGACCTCTTTTAAAACTTATGCATCACAAATTGGTGTTATTAATGAACAGAATACTGTAGTGAAGTTTCAAAGTTGATTAATCAGAAAGTTGACTGACAGGAAATGAATTGACGATATGAATAATTGTGTTGTTCAGGTGGAGTCCTACAGGTCGTACTGCGGCGGTCTTCCTGCTCCTGAATGTTCAGACAATCCTCTTCGCTACAAGTTCAGCTGGAGTCCGTACGGGGTCCTTCTCAACACCATCAGCGCCGCCACATTCCTCCAAGACAACGAGGTACAGAGGCCTCAAAGGAATTTATACATTATGTATATTCTGTAAATCTTTTCCTATAATTACAGTGATTTAAATCAAGAGGAGAAACTGTATGTCTGTGTGTGTATTGTCCAGGTGGTGAACATCCTGCCTGGCGGTTCTGTGATGGAGTCCAGCGAGCTGATGGATTTCTTTCCTGGTTTCAACCTGGAGGGATTTCCAAACCGTGACAGCACCAAGTACGCCGAGGTTTACGGCATCCAGACAGCACACACACTGATCAGAGGAACACTGCGCTACAAGGTACTACACACACACACACACCCACACACACTTCATTTTGGCATAATTTTATTATATAAGAAGTTCCAGCTTTACTTAATTGACCTGCTTGCTGTCTGCTTGTCCAAAGTTTGGCTCAAATTGTTACTAATCTCTGAATCGTTTGACAAGTGTACACAGCACAGTAGAAACACAAAACATATTTTCCAGAGGTGGAAGAAGTATTCAGATCCCTTACTGGAATAAAAATACTAATATCACACTGTAAATACTCCACTACAGGTAAAAGTCCTGCGTTCAAATCATCAATAAAGTAAAAGTATGTAACAGAGAAATAGACTTAATGTACTTAAAGTAAAAGTATGATGTTACAGTAAAATGTCCCCTGTACTGTTAGTATTTTACTATTATATCTGATCTATTTTTGGATTAATATTATCTGTGACGATGCATTTTCCAGCTGATCCAAGAGGCTTTTTAAAGAGTTTATTTAGCTTCAGAAGGAGGTGAATAAAGGAACACTTTATCCTTCAGTTTATCAGAAAAAAATCTTAATTTTAAATCACTAAATTTGTAGAAGATTGTAATCTGAAAAGTAAAGCTGTCAGACAAATGTAGTGGAGTAGAAGTATTAAGTCACATAAAATGGAAATACTTAAGTAACGTGCAAGTACTTCAAATTTGTGCTTAAG